>NC_054482.1:119558852-119643852 GCF_017639515.1 Carcharodon carcharias
GTAGTGCGACGCTCTGTAGTGCGACGTTCTGTAGTGCGACGGTCCGTAGTGCATCGGTCTGTAGTGCGATGGTCTGTTATACAACGGTCTGTAGTGCGTCGGTCTGTAGTGCGATGGTCTGTAGTGCTACGGTCTGTAGTGCGTCGGTCTGTAGTGTGACAGTGTGTAGTGCGACGGTCTGTAGTGCGACGGTCTGTAGTGTGACAGTGTGTAGTGCAGCGGTCTGTAGTGCGACGGTCTGTAGTGCGACAGTCTGTAGTGTGACGGTTTGTAGTTCATCGGTGTGTAGTGCGACGTTCTGTAGCGCATCGGTCTGTAGTGCGACGGTCTGTAGTGCGTCGGTCTGTAGTGCGATGGTCTGTAGTACAACGGTCTGTAGCGCGATGGTCTGTGGTGCGACGGTCTGTATTGCGACGGTCTGTAGTACAATGGTCTGTAGTGCGACGGTCTGTTATACAACGGTCTGTAGTGCGTCGGTCTGTAGTGCGATGGTCTGTAGTGCTACGGTCTGTAGTGCGTCGGTCTGTAGTGCGACGGTCTGTAGTGCGACGGTCTGTAGTGCGAGGGTCTATAGAGTGACAGTGTGTAGTGCTCTGGTCTGTAGTACGACGGTCTGTAGTACAACGGTCTGTAGTGCGATGGTCTGTTATACAACGGTCTTTAGTGCGTCGGTCTGTAGTGCGATGGTCTGTAGTGCTACGGTCTGTAGTGCGTCGGTCTGTAGTGTGACAGTCTGTAGTGCGACAGTCTGTAGTGCGACGGTCTGTAGTGCGACGGTCTGTAGTGTGACAGTGTGTAGTGCGACGGTCTGTAGTGCGACGGTCTGTAGTGTGACAGTGTGTAGTGCAGCGGTCTGTAGTGCGACGGTGTGTAGTACAATGGTCTGTAGTGCGTCGGTCTGTAGTGCGACGGTCTGTAGTACAAAGTTCTGTAGTACAACGGTCTGTAGTGCAACGGTCTGTAGTGCAACGGTCTGTAGTGTGACAGTGTGTAGTGCGACGGTCTGTAGTGCGACGGTCTGTAGTGTGACAGTGTGTAGTGCAGCGGTCTGTAGTGCGACAGTCTGTAGTGTGACGGTCTGTAGCTCATCGATCTGTAGTGCGACGGTCTGTAGCACATCGTTCTGTAGTGCGACGGTCTGTAGTGCGACGGTCTGTAATGCGATGGTCTGTAGTGCGACGGTCTGTAGTGCGTCGGTCTGTTTTGCAATGGTCTGTAGTACAACGGTCTGTAGTGCGACGGTCTGTAGTGCGACGGTCTGTAGTACGACGGTCTTGTGGTGCGTCGGTCTGCAGTGCGACAGTCTGTAGTACAATGGTCTGTAGTGCGTCGGTCTGTAGTACGACTGTGTGTAGTACAACGTTCTGTAGTGCGTCGGTCTGCAGTGCGACGGTCTGTAGTACAATGGTGTGTAGTGCAACGGTGTGTAGTGCAACGGTCTGTAGTGCGTCGGTCTGTAGTGTGACGGTCTGTAGTACAAAGGTCTGTAGTGCAACGGTCTGTGGTGCGATGGTCTGTAGTGCAACTGTCTGTAGTTCAATGGTCTGTAGTACGACGGTCTGTAGTATGACGGTCTGTAGTGCGACGGTCTGTAGTACAACGGTCTGTAGTGCGATGGTCTGTTATACAACGGTCTTTAGTGCGTCGGTCTGTAGTGCGACGGTCTGTAGTGCTATGGTCTGTAGTGCGTCGGTCTGTAGTGCGACAGTCTGTAGTGCGACAGTCTGTAGTGCGATGGTCTGTTGTGCGACGGTCTGTAGTGTGACAGTGTGTAGTGCGACGGTCTGTAGTGCGATGGTCTGTAGTGTGACAGTGTGTAGTGCAGCGGTCTGTAGTGCGACAGTCTGTAGTGTGACGGTCTGTAGTTCATCGGTCTGTAGTGCGACGGTCTGTAGCGCATCGGTCTGTAGTGCGACGGTCTGTAGTGCGACGGTCTGTAATGCGACGGTCTGTAGTGCGACGGTCTGTAGTGCGTCGGTCTGTAGTGCGATGGTCTGTAGTACAACGGTCTGTAGTGAGACGGTCTGTAGTACAACGGTCTGTAGTGCAACGGACTGTAGTACAACGGTCTGTAGTGCGACGGTCTGTAGTGCGACGGTCTGTAGTACGACGGTCTGTGGTGCGTCGGTCTGCAGTGCGACAGTCTGTAGTACAATGGTCTGTAGTGCGTCGGTCTGTAGTACGACTGTGTGTAGTACAACATTCTGTAGTGCGTCGGTCTGCAGTGCGACGGTCTGTAGTACAATGGTGTGTAGTGCAACGGTGTGTAGTGCAACGGTCTGTAGTGCGTCGGTCTGTAGTGTGACGGTCTGTAGTACAAAGGTCTGTAGTGCAACGGTCTGTGGTGCGATGTTCTATAGTGCAACGGTCTGTAGTACAACGGTCTGTAGTTCAATGGTCTGTAGTACGACGGTCTGTAGTGCGACGGTCTGTAGTACGACGGTCTGTAGTATGACGGTCTGTAGTGCGACGCTCTGTAGTACAACGGTCTGTAGTGTGTCATTATGTAGTGCGATGGTCTGTAGTGCGAGGGTCCGTAGTACAACGGTCTGTAGTGTGATGTTCTGTAGTGCGACGGTCTGTAGTGCGACAGTCTGTTATACAATGGTCTGTAGTGCGTCGGTCTGTAGTGCGACGGTCTGTAGTGTGACGGTCTGTAGTGCATCGGTCTGTAGTGCGACGGTCTGTAGTGTGACGGTCTGTAGTGCGACGTTCCGTAGTGCAATGGTCTGTTGTACGACGGTCTGTAGTGCGACGCTCTGTAGTACAACGGTCTGTAGTGTGTCGTTATGTATTGCGATGGTCTGTAGTGCGAGGGTCTGTAGTACAACGGTCTGTACTGTGTCGGTTTGTAGTGCGACGGTCTGTAGTACAATGGTCTGTAGTGCGACGGTCTGTAGTGTGATGTTCTGTAGTGCGACGGTCTGTAGCGCATCGGTCTGTAGTGCGACGGTCTGTAGTGCAACGGTCTGTAATGCGACGGTCTGTAGTGCGACGGTCTGTAGTGCATCGGTCTGTAGTGCGATGGTCTGTAGTACAACAGTCTGTAGTGCGACGGTCTGTAGTACAACGGTCTGTAGTGCAACGGACTGTAGTACAACGGTCTGTAGTGCGACGGTCTGTAGTGCGACGGTCTGTAGTACGACGGTCTGTGGTGCGTCGGTCTGCAGTGCGACAGTCTGTAGTACAATGGTCTGTAGTGCGTCGGTCTGTAGTACGACTGTGTGTAGTACAACGTTCTGTAGTGCGTCGGTCTGCAGTGCGACGGTCTGTAGCACAATGGTGTGTAGTGCAACGGTGTGTAGTGCAACGGTCTGTAGTGCGTCGGTCTGTAGTGTGACGGTCTGTAGTACAAAGGTCTGTAGTGCAACGGTCTGTGGTGCGATGGTCTGTAGTGCAACGGTCTGTAGTTCAATGGTCTGTAGTACGACGGTCTGTAGTGCGACGGTCTGTAGTACGACGGTCTGTAGTATGACGGTCTGTAGTGCGACGGTCTGTAGTACAACGGTCTGTAGTGCGATGGTCTGTTATACAACGGTCTTTAGTGCGTCGGTCTGTAGTGCGATGGTCTGTAGTGCTATGGTCTGTAGTGCGTCGGTCTGTAGTGCGACAGTCTGTAGTGTGACAGTCTGTTGTGCGATGGTCTGTTGTGCGGCGGTCTGTAGTGTGACAGTGTGTAGTGCGACGGTCTGTAGTGCGACGGTCTGTAGTGTGACAGTGTGTAGTGCAGCGGTCTGTAGTGCGACAGTCTGTAGTGTGACGGTCTGTAGTTCATCGGTCTGTAGTGCGACGGTCTGTAGCGCATCGGCCTGTAGTGCGACGGTCTGTAGCGCGACGGTCTGTAATGCGACGGTCTGTAGTGCAACGGTCTGTAGTGCGTCGGTCTGTAGTGCGATGGTCTGTAGTACAACGGTCTGTAGTGAGAAGGTCTGTAGTACAACGGTCTGTAGTGCAACGGACTGTAGTACAACGGTTTGTAGTGCGACGGTCTGTAGTGCGACGGTCTGTAGTACGACGGTCTGTGGTGCGTCGGTCTGCAGTGCGACAGTCTGTAGTACAATGGTCTGTAGTGCGTCGGTCTGTAGTACGACTATGTGTAGTACAACGTTCTGTAGTGCGTCGGTCTGTAGTGCGACGGTCTGTAGTACAATGGTGTGTAGTGCAACGGTGTGTAGTGCAACGGTCTGTAGTGCGTCGGTCTGTAGTGTGACGGTCTGTAGTACAAAGGTCTGTAGTGCAACGGTCTGTGGTGCGATGGTCTGTAGTGCAACGGTCTGTAGTACAACGGTCTGTAGTTCAATGGTCTGTAGTACGACGGTCTGTAGTGCGACGGTCTGTAGTACGACGGTCTGTAGTATGACGGTCTGTAGTGCGACGCTCTGTAGTACAACGGGCTGTAGTGTGTCATTATGTAGTGCGATGGTCTGTAGTGCGAGGGTCCGTAGTACAACGGTCTGTAGTGTGATGTTCTGTAGTGCGACGGTCTGTAGTGCGACAGTCTGTTATACAATGGTCTGTAGTGCGTCGGTCTGTAGTGCGACGGTCTGTAGTGTGACGGTCTGTAGTGCATCGGTCTGTAGTGCGACGGTCTGTAGTGTGACGGTCTGTAGTGCGACGTTCCGTAGTGCGATGGTCTGTTGTACGACGGTCTGTAGTGCGACGCTCTGTAGTACAACGGTCTGTAGTGTGTCGTTATGTATTGCGATGGTCTGTAGTGCGAGGGTCTGTAGTACAACGGTCTGTACTGTGTCGGTTTGTAGTGCGACGGTCTGTAGTACAATGGTCTGTAGTGCGACGGTCTGTAGCGCATCGGTCTGTAGTGCGACGGTCTGTAGTGCGACGGTCTGTAATGCGACGGTCTGTAGTGCGACGGTCTGTAGTGCGTCGGTCTGTAGTGCGATGGTCTGTAGTACAACGGACTGTAGTACAATGGTCTGTAGTGTGTCGTTATGTATTGCGATGGTCTGTAGTGCGAGGGTCTGTAGTACAACGGTCTGTACTGTGTCGGTTTGTAGTGCGACGGTCTGTAGTACAATGGTCTGTAGTGCGACGGTCTGTAGTGTGATGTTCTGTAGTGCGACGGTCTGTAGTGCAACGGTCTGTAGTGCGACGGTCTGTAGTACGACAGTCTGTAGTGCGACAGTCTGTTATACAATGGTCTGTAGTGCGACGGTCTGTAGTGCGACGGTCTGTAGTGCATCGGTCTGTAGTGCGACGGTCTGTAGTGCGACGGTCTGTTGTGCGACGTTCTGTAGTGCGACGGTCTGTAGTGCATCGGTCTGTAGTGCGACGGTCTGTAGTGCGACAGTCTGTAGTGCATTGGTCTGTAGTGCGTCACTCTGTAGTGCGACGGTCTGTAGTGCAACGGTCTGTAGTACAACGGTCTGTAGTGCGTCGGTCTGTAGTACAATGATCTGTAGTGCGATGGTCTTTAGTACGACGGTCTGTAGTGCGACGTTCCATAGTGCGACGGTCTGTAGTGTGACAGTGTGTAGTGCGACGGTCTGTAGTGCGACGGTCTGTAGTGTGACAGTGTGTGGTACGACGGTCTGTAGTGCGACGGTCTGTAGTGCGACGGTCTGTAGTGTGACGGTCTGTAGTGCATCGGTCTGTAGTGCAACGGTCTGTAGCGCATCGGTCTGTAGTGCGACGGTCTGTAGTGCGGCGGTCCTTAGTGCGACGGTCTGTAGTGCGACGGTCTGTAGTACAACGGTCTGTAGTGCGACGGTCTGTAGTACAATGATCTGTAGTGCGACGGTCTGTAGTACAACGGTCTGTAGTGCGACGGTCTGTTATACAACGGTCTGTAGTGCGTCGGTCTGTAATGCGATGGTCTGTAGTGCTACGGTCTGTAGTGCGTCGGTCTGTAGTGCGATGGTTTGTAGTGTGACAATGTTTAGTGCGACGGTCTGTAGTGCGACGGTCTGTAGTACAACAGTCTGTAGTACAACAGTCTGTAGTGCGATGGTCTGTCATACAACGGTCTGTAGTGCGTCGGTCTGTAGTGCGATGGTCTGTAGTGCTACGGTCTGTAGTGCGTCGGTCTGTAGTGTGACGGTCTGTAGTGCGACGGTCTGTAGTGTGACAGTGTGTAGTGCGACGGTCTGTAGTGCGACGGTCTGTAGTGTGACAGTGTGTAGTGCATCGGTCTGTAGTGCGATGGTCTGTAGTGTGACGGTCTGTAGTGTGACGCTCTGTAGTGTGACGGTCTGTAGTTCATCGGTCTGTAGTGCGACCGTCTGTAGCGCATCGGTCTGTGGTGCGACGGTTTGTAGTGCGACGGTCTGTAGTGCAACGGTCTGTAGTGCGTCGATCTGCAGTGCGATGGTCTGTAGTACAACGGTCTGTAGTGCGACGTTCTGTAGTACAACGGTCTGTAGTGCATTGGTCTGTGGTGCGACGGTCTGTAGTGCAACGGTCTGTAGTACGACGGTCTGTAGTGCTTTGGTCTGTAGTGCGACAGTCTGTAGTACAATGGTCTGTAGTGCGTCGGTCTGTAGTACGATTGTGTGCAGTACAACGGTCTGTAGTGCGTCGGTCTGCAGTGCGACGGTCTGTAGTACAATGGTGTGTAGTGCGACGGTGTGTAGTACAATGGTCTGTAGTGCGTCGGTCTGTAGTGCGACGGTCTGTAGTACAAAGTTCTGTAGTACAACGGTCTGTAGTGCAACGGTCTGTAGTACGACAGTCTGTAGTGCGACAGTCTGTTATACAATGGTCTGTAGTGCATCGGTCTGTAGTGCGACGGTCTGTAGTGCGACGGTCTGTAGTGCATCAGTCTGTAGTGCGACGGTCTGTAGTGCGACGGTCTGTTGTGCGATGTTCTGTAGTGCGACGGTCTGTAGTGCATCGGTCTGTAGTGCGACGGTCTGTAGTGCAACGGTCTGTAGTACAACGGTCTGTAGTGCATCGGTCTGTAGTACAATGATCTGTAGTGCGACGGTCTGTAGTACGACGGTCTGTAGTGCGACGGTCTATAGTGCGACGGTCTGTAGTGTGACAGTGTGTAGTGCGACGGTCTGTAGTGCGACGGTCTGTAGTGTGACAGTGTGTGGTACGACGGTCTGTAGTGCGACGGTCTGTAGTGCGACGGTCTGTAGTGTGACGGTCTGTGTTGCATCGGTCTGTAGTGCGACGGTCTGTAGCGCATCGGTCTGTAGTGCGACGGTCTGTAGTGCGGCGGTCCTTAGTGCGACGGTCTGTAGTGCGACGGTCTGTAGTACAACGGTCTGTAGTGCGACGGTCTGTAGTACAATGATCTGTAGTGCGACGGTCTGTAGTACAACGGTCTGTAGTGCAACGGTCTGTTATACAACGGTCTGTAGTGCGTCGGTCTGTAATGCGATGGTCTGTAGTGCTACGGTCTGTAGTGCGTCGGTCTGTAGTGCGATGGTCTGTAGTGCGACGGTCTGTAGTGCGACGGTCTGTAGTGTGACAATGTGTAGTGCGACGGTCTGTAGTGCGACGGTCTGTAGTACAACAGTCTGTAGTACAACAGTCTGTAGTGTGATGGTCTGTCATACAACGGTCTGTAGTGCGTCGGTCTGTAGTGCGATGGTCTGCAGTGCTACGGTCTGTAGTGCGTCGGTCTGTAGTGCGACGGTCTGTAGTGCGACGGTCTGTAATGTGACAGTGTGTAGTGCGACGCTCTGTAGTGCGACGGTCTGTAGTGTGACAGTGTGTAGTGCAACGGTCTGTAGTGCGATGGTCTGTAGCGCATCGGTCTGTAGTGCGACGGTCTGTAGTGCGGCGGTCCTTAGTGCGACGGTCTGTAGTGCGACGGTCTGTAGTACAACGGTCTGTAGTGCGACGGTCTGTAGTACAATGATCTGTAGTGCGACGGTCTGTAGTACAACGGTCTGTAGTGCAACGGTCTGTTATACAACGGTCTGTAGTGCGTCGGTCTGTAATGCGATGGTCTGTAGTGCTACGGTCTGTAGTGCGTCGGTCTGTAGTGCGATGGTCTGTAGTGCGACGGTCTGTAGTGCGACGGTCTGTAGTGTGACAATGTGTAGTGCGACGGTCTGTAGTGCGACGGTCTGTAGTACAACAGTCTGTAGTACAACAGTCTGTAGTGTGATGGTCTGTCATACAACGGTCTGTAGTTCATCGGTCTGTAGTGCGACGGTCTGTAGCGCATCGGTCTGTGGTGCGACGGTTTGTAGTGCGACGGTCTGTAGTGCAACGGTCTGTAGTGCGTCGATCTGCAGTGCGATGGTCTGTAGTACAACGGTCTGTAGTGCGACGTTCTGTAGTACAACGGTCTGTAGTGCATTGGTCTGTGGTGCGACGGTCTGTAGTGCATTGGTCTGTGGTACGACGGTCTGTAGTGCGACAGTCTGTAGTACAATGGTCTGTAGTGCGTCGGTCTGTAGTACGATTGTGTGCAGTACAACGGTCTGTAGTGCGTCGGTCTGCAGTGCGACGGTCTGTAGTACAACGGTGTGTAGTGCGACGGTGTGTAGTACAATGGTCTGTAGTGTGTGTCTGTAGTGCGACGGTCTGTAGTACAAAGTTCTGTAGTACAACGGTCTGTAGTGCAACGGTCTGTAGTGCAACGTTCTGTAGTACAACGTTCTGTAGTACAACGGTCTGTAGTACAACGATCTGTAGTACGACGGTCTGTAGTGCGACGGTCTGTAGTATGACGGTCTGTAGTACGACGGTCTGTAGTGCGACGCTCTGTAGTACAACGGTCTGTAGTGCATCGTTATGTAGTGCGATGGTCTGTAGTACAATGGTCTGTAGTATGTCCGTCTGTATTGTGACGGTCTGTAGTGTGACGGTCTGTAGTGCGACGGTCTGTAGTGCGACAGTCTGTAGTGCGACGTCCTGTAGTGCGACGGTCTGTAGTGCATCGGTCTGTAGTGCGACGGTCTGTAGTGCATCGGTCTGTAGTGCAACGGTCTGTAGTGCGACGGTCTGTAGTGCGATGGTCTGTAGTGCGACGGTCTGTTATGCAACGGTCTGTAGTGCGACGGTCTGTAGTGCGACGGTCTGTAGTGCGACGTTCTGTTATACAACGGTCTGTAGTGCATCGGTGTGTAGTGTGACGGTGTTTAGTGCATTGGTCTGTAGTGCGACGGTCTGTAGTGTGACGGTCTGTAGTACGACGGTCTGTTATACAACGGTCTGTAGTGCGACGGTCTGTATTTCAACGGTCTGTAGTGCAACGATCTGTAGTGCATCGGTCTGTAGTGCGACAGTCTGTGGTGCGACGGTTTGTAGTGCATCCGTCTGTAGTGCGACGGTCTGTAGTGTGATGGTCTGTAGTGCGATGGTCTGTAGTGCGACGGTCTGTAGCGCGACGGTCTGTAGTGCATCGGTCTGTAGTACGACGGCCTGTAGTGCGACAGTCTGTTATACAACGGTCTGTAATGCAACGGTCTGTAGTACAACGGTCTGTAGTGCGATGGTCTGTAGTGCGATGGTCTGTAGTGCATCGGTCTGTAGTGCGACGGTCTGTAGTGCGACGGTCTGTAGTGCATCTGTCTGTAGTGTGACGGTCTGTAGTATGACGGTCTGTAGTGTGACGGTCTGTAGTGCGATGGTCTGTAGTGCAACAGTCTGTAGTGCAACGGTCTGTAGTGCGACGGTCTGTAGTGCGACGGTCTGTAGTGCAACGGTCTGTAGTGCGATGGTCTGTAGTGAGATGGTCTGTAATGCGACGGTCAGTTGTGAGACGGTCTGTAGTATGACGGTCTGTAGTGCGACGGTCTGTAGTGCGACGGTCTTTAGTGCGACGGTCTGTAGTGAGATGGTCTGTAGTGAGATGGTCTGTAGTATGACGGTCTGTAGTGCGACGGTCTGTAGTGCGACAGTCTTTAGTGCGACGGTCTGTAGTGCGATGGTCTGTAGTGAGATGGTCTGTAGTGCAACGGTCTGTAGTATGACGGTCTGTAGTGCGACGGTCTGTAGTGCGACGGTCTGTAGTGCAACGGTCTGCAGTGCGACGGTCTGTAGTGCGAAGGTTTGTAGTGTGACGGTCTGTAGTGAGATGGTCTGTAGTGCAACGGTCTGTAGTGCGACGGTCTGTAGTGAGATGGTCTGTAGTGCAACGGTCTGTAGTACGATGGTCTGTAGTACGATGGTCTGTAGTGCGACGGTCTGTAGTACGATGGTCTGTAGTACGATGGTCTGTAGTGCGATGGTCTGTAATGCGTCGGTCTGTGCTGTGATGGTCTGTGGTGTGATGGTCTGTAGAGCCAGCATTTATTGCCCACAACTAATTGCCCTTGAGAAGGTGGTGGTGAGCTGCCTTCTTGAGCCACTGCAGTCCATGTGGTGTAGGTACACCCACAGTGCTGTTAGGGAGGGAGTTCCAGTATTTTGGCCCAGCGACAGTGAAGGAACGGCCGATATATTTCCAAGTCAGGATGGTGAGTGACTCGGAGGGAATCTTCCAGGTGGTGGTGTTCCCATGTGTCTGCTGCCCTTGTCCTTCTAGATGGTAGTGGTCGTGAGTTTGGAAGGTGCTGTTGAAGGAGCCTTGGTGAATTCCTGTAGTGCACCTTGCAGGTGACAATGTTTGAATTATATCTCTCAAGACTGAAGTTTTCTTTTACAAAATGGAAGGACATGATCATCTGGATGCAATCACATGGGAGAGAGAACAAAGTTCAGTTTGTGAACCTGCTTGTTTTGAAGGCAGTCTTGTTGGAGAACAAGCTGAGGAAGGAAGGTTACCTTGACTGGCTCCTTCTCTCTATCTTGCCTAAAATTGTGTGTGGCTATCAACCTATAGCCCAAGAACCCTCATCTGAGTGTAACCAGTCTGCGTTTGGATCTACAAAGCTGAAACCAGTTGTGGGGACACCCAGGCATCCACTGGGACCAGCGGCCTGTCTGCACACGAGAACTCCAGGTCGACAGCGTCGAGACCTTGTGGACTTTATTCTTTATTTTATAATGCCCATTCTCCAAAGCCCATCTCTGCAGAGAGACTCTAACTATGTGTGTGTGTGTGTGTGTGTGTGTGTGTGTGTGTGTGTGTGCTGGGGGAACTCTTTAGGAAGAGATAGATAGTTATACTTCCCGATTACAGTTGTGTGGTCGCCAATACTGTCAACTTGTTTAAAGAAGTTTTGTTTTAACATAAATTAATCATTCTGAGTTTTGAAAGAAGCCTGGGTATGCACTTGACAACTTTGATGAGAAATTTAAACATTTAAACTAATGGTATAGCCTGTGGAGTAGTGGGGCTTGATAATTCACACACTCCTCCAATCCCGGTTGTAACAGTACACACTGCAGCCACCGCTAGTCGGTGGTGGAGGGAGTGAGTGTTTGTGGATGTGGTGCCAATCAAGCGGGGCTGCTTTGTCCTGGATGGTGTCAAGCGTCTTGAGTGTTGTGGGAGCTGCACTCATCCAGGCAAGTGGGGAGTGTTCCATCACACTCCTGACTTGTGCCTTGTAGCTGGTGGACAGGTTTTGGGGAGTTAGGAGATGAGTTACTCGCCACAGGATTCCTAATCTCTGACCTACTCTTGTAGCCACAGTATTTATATGGCTAGTCCAATTCAGTTTCTAGTCAATGGTAATCCCCAGGATGTTGATAGTGGGGGATTCAGTGATGGAAATGCCATTGAACATCAAGGGGCAATGGTTGGATTCTCTCTTGTTGGAGACAGTCATTGCCTGGCACATTTGTGGTGCGAATGTTACATGACACTTGTCAGCCCAAGCCTGGATATTGTCCAGTTCTTGCTGCATTTGGACATGGACTGCTAGTGTGACAGACTGTCATGTGAAGTCTGCAGTCTGATAGTGTGACAGTTTGTAGCATAATAGTTTCATGAAACTATTTATGTATGTATTATTGGAGATTATTTTTCAGTTATAAATGGGGGGTTAGTCTGCGGGTGTGTCTTAATTGTATTAAAGCCAGATAGTCTGGGTGCTTTGATATGTACTAGTTTTGAGATATAAGAGAGATAGAGTACATCTGCATTTTTTTGAATAGAGCCTTCAAGAAAGGGGGTGAAATCTGGCACGCACCCACTAGCAGAGACCAAGCAATATGTTTATATTACAAATAAGATTGGTACTATAAAGGGGCTCATGATACAATGAAAATTTACATTCAATGAGATGTGCTAGGTATATCAGAGGGCAGTTTTGTGTGTCAGAGCAGAGGCAATATAAGATCTAAAGCTGCTGTAAACCTACAACTGTCTCCACAGGAACCAAAGTGAAAGGAACCTCATTCTGAATTTGTGAGGTGAAAATGCTTTGCCTGGTGTTTGGTTAAGTCTATGGGTTGCTATTGCCTTAATGGAGATTAGTTTGGGAATTTGTTAAAAGTTATGATAGTAGTAATTTGTAGCCGTGTGTATATATGTAATTTGTGCAAATTACTAAATGTCTCATGTAATTTGATATAAATTCTCTTGAGAACTGGTGGTCTGATTCCTGAATGTACAGCTGCATCTCAAACATACCACTTAAAAATATAGGTTATGACAGTTGTTTAAAATTTCCTCTTGGAATTTTAAACAATTCAGTTTTACCAATTGTGGCATCATAACAGCTGGTATGACAGTGATGTTCAGCACCATTCGCGACTCTCGGGTACCGAAGCAGTCCATGTCCAAATGCAGCAAGACCTAGACTACATTCAACCTTGAAATGATAAATGGCAAGTGTCATGCACGCCACACATGTGCCAGGCAATGACAATCACCAACAAGTCACTTGACATTCAATGGCATTACCATGGCTGAATCCCCCACTATCAACCTCCTGGGGGTTACCATTGACCAGAAACTGAACTGGACTAGCCATATAAATACTATGGCTACAAGAGCAGGTCAGAGACTAGGAATCCTGCCATGAGTAACTCACCTCCTGACTCTCCAAAGCCTGTCCACCATCTACAAGGCACAGGTCAGGAATGTGATGGAATACTCCCCACTGGCCTGGAAGAGTGCAGCTCCCACAACACTCAAGAAGCTCGACACCATCCAGGACAAAGCAGCCCACTTGATTGGGACCCCATCCACCAACTTGAACATTTACTCCCTCCATCACCAATGCACAGTAGCAGCAGTGTGTACCGCCTACAAGAAGCACTGCAGGAACTCACCAAGGCTTCTTCAACAGCACCTGCCAAACCCACAACCTCACCTACCAAGGGCAAGGACAGCAGATGCATGGGAACACCACCATCTGCAAGTTCACCCCCAGGCCACACATCTTTGTCATAAATGTTTTGATCACAGAAAATGGTTCATCCTCAAGGACTAAGAGCATTCTGGAAGAATTTGTGTTTTATGAAAGACACTGTCCTTTAAAGGGTTAATGTAAGTTCTCTGGTTGCTGCTGTTCCTGGAAAAGACAGCATTTTCCGAGAATAGGTAAGTAATCAGTTTTAAAGAATCTCTTGACCCTGGTTTTAGTTTGATTTGGAGAAAAGAAGGATCAACTGCTTGTGTAAAGAACATCACAACTGAACAGAAGCTGCTCCTAAGTTGCTTTACAATCTGCAATTGAGTGCCTGCAAGTTTGCCTCGAGTCCACCTGGACAGGAGTGCAAGAGTCAGTCATTGTTTCACAGAGCAGTGCTGAGAGACCACTCGAATAACCCGGATACCATTTCGGGGGCTCCACATTTATCCTTTCCCTCTGTCCATTGACTTTACACCTTTTATCTTCTTGTGCACATGTGTGCATGCATGTGTGTGTGTGTACATGTGTGAGTTTGGTTATTTAGAAAGAGTAATTATTGTACTTTCATATTTCATACTATGTGTGAATAAGCTTTGCCCTTCCACTTGACAAGTCTGGTTTTATAATAAACTAAAAATGTTGTTATCTATTGAAGAAACCTGGGCATTGAGTGGTTATTCTGAGATTGATAGGTAACGTACATATTTGGCTGCATAGCGAGCTGGAGAAATCATCTCAATATCAGCTTTGACCTGTGCAGTAATGGAACTAGAGATAGACAGTGCACTCCTCCAATCCCGATCATAACACCAGACTGAAGTGGAAATATATCGCTGTTCCTTCACTGTCACAGGGCCAAAATCCTGGAACTCTCTCCCTAACAGCACAGTGGGTGTACCTACACCACATGGACTGCAGCAGTTCAAGAAGGCAGCTCAGCTTCTCAAGGGCAAGTAGGGATGGGCAATAAATGCTAGCCCAGCCAGCAACGCCCTCACCCCAAGAATGAATACAAGAATAAATGTCTGTAGTGTGACAGCCTGGAGTCTGACAATCAACAGTGTGACTCCAGTTCAGGAGGTCATGTTTTCAAGTCCCAATCTAGGGATTTGAAGGAAAAATCCGAAATGGCACTCAAAATACAGTGAGGGAGTGCTGCACTGTCAGAGGGTCAGTACTGAGGGAGTGTTGCACTGTCAGAGGGTCAGTACTGAGGAAGTGCTGCACTGTCGGAGGGTCTGTACTGAGGGAGTGCTGCACTGTCAGAGAGTCAGTGCTGAGGGAGTGCTGCACTGTCAGAGGGTCAGGACTGAGGAAGTGCTGCACTGTCGGAGGGTCTGTACTGAGGGAGTGCTGTACTGTCACGGGTTAATACTGAGGAAGTGCTGCACTGTCAGAGGGTCAGTCATAAGTAAGTGCTGCACTGTCAGAAGGTTAGCACTAAGTGAGTGCTGCAGTGTCAGGGATGCTGCTTTTTTTGATAGAGTTGAACTGACACCTTGTTTGTTCTCTCTGCTGATTGTAAAAGATCTGATGAGAATATCTGGCGATCAGCAGAGAAATTCATCCTGAGGCCAATATTTATCCTCAGTCAATAACACTAGAATGGATTGTCTGGTCATTATACATTGCTGTGTGTGGGATCTTGCTGTGTACAATAAACTGCTTTCCTACATTACAACAGTGATTAAGGTCAGAAATACTTTATTGATTGTGAAACACTTTGGGACAGCCTGAGAATGTGAAAGGCACTATAGAAATGCAAGTCCTTTCTCTCTTTCCTGGCTGTTCAATCTCTCTCTCTGTTCAGGCTAACAGCATTCAGTCTCACTGTTTAAATCTGCTAAATCTTTACAACCTCATAACAATCTTTATTGTTCATCTAAATCCTCACATAAAGACATTCAAAATGTCCCAGTCCAACATCCCAGTGTCTGAATGAACATTGTTCAGTTTATGTCACTCATTATACAGCACAGTGACTGAGTGAGCGTTGCTCTGTTTCTCTCCCTCATTATGCCACATGGTGTTTGGAATGTACTATCACTGGGAATAATTGTCTGGAACTTACGATCATATAAATCAAACATTCATCATGGAATCTGGAAAACAGTGAGGATTATCCGATGGATAATGATTGTAATAAATCGTGGCCACCACACTCCATCACTTAAAGTTAACGCTGGAATATCTCAATCTCTACAAGGCCATGACAGTGAGTGATGGGATTAGACCGATCAGTGAGAGCACTGTAACAAAGTCAACCTTGAAGTTCACCACCACCTTCTTATGGGCGATTAGGGATGGGCAATAAATGCTGGTTTGCCAGTGACACTCACGTTCTCAGGCTGAATAAAATAATGGTGTAATTTTACTCCTGTTAAATGTCTGGATGTTCTCTGTGTTAATATTGTGTTCAGACTGTTGTGGTGTCTTTGATGAACGGGCCACAGGAGACTCAGGTACAGGTTACGATCGTTTATTCGAGCAATTGTAAGGAGGGCACCATCTCAATCCAGCTTGAGACAGGACTCTGCTAAGCTGCAAGTGTTCTCCATATTTATACATTATTGGTCACATACAAGAACATCCTCCAGATTATGACCTTGTCAACATATAAGTTTACATTAAACAGTCTCTGGTACAAAGGTACATGCATCATCTGACCCCAGCTTCACCCAGGCAGAGACTTGCCTTCCTATCTAAGCTGGGACAATCTGTCCTTCCCCTATCTGTTGAATAGCACACTTAATCTATGTTATTGACATCCTCTGACTCCAGCCTAACTCCCAGGACCATGCTAATGATTGCAAACCCTGAGGGTGTACAAAGTTTGGGAGTGTATAAGGTTCATCTGGTTTAACTGTTTAATTGTTGATTTGCTGATTTGCGCTGGCCTGCCTATAGCTTCTAATTTAAGTAATTCATTCCCTTATAATGAATTCTCCCATGCCATAAATTCTCATTTACTTTCTTCCCCCTAACAAGACAATCGCTCAGGGTTCTGGTTCAGGTTATTAATTCTATTTACACTGCAATAATATCAGGAGTTCCTGCGGATCAATATACTCACAGAGAGAGAGATAGAGAGAGAGAGGGTTAGAGACAGAGAGAGAGAGAGAGGGAGAGGGAGAGGGAGAGAGAGAGAGGGAGAGGGATAGAGAGAGAGAGAGAGAGAGAGGGAGAGGGATAGAGAGAGAGAGAGAGAGAGAGGGATAGCGAGAGAGAGAGAGAGAGGGATAGAGAGAGAGAGAGAGAGGGAGAGGGATAGAGAGAGAGAGAGAGGGACAGAGAGAGAGAGACAGAGAGACACCAGGAGGGATAGAGAGAGAGAGGGGGAGGGATAGAGAGAGAGAGAGAGAGAGGGGAGGGATAGAGAGAGAGAGAGGGGGAGGGATAGAGAGAGAGAGAGAGGGAGAGGGATAGAGAGAGAGAGAGGGAGAGGGATAGAGAGAGAGAGCAAGAGAGAGGGATAGAGAGAGAGAGAGAGAGAGAGATAGAGAGAGAGAGAGAGGGAGAGGGATAGAGAGAGAGAGAGAGAGGGAGAGGATAGACAGAGAGAGTGAGAGAGGGAGAGGGATAGAGAGAGAGAGATGGAGAGGGATAGAGAGAGAGAGAGAGAGGGATAGAGAGAGAGAGAGAGAGAGAGCCCTTCCTCAACACAACAGCTCAGTCCACAAGACCCGGAGGGAATCACTGCAAGAGTTTGAGGTCAGTTCAGATGACTGTTCATGATGCTCTGTCACAGTAATTCCTCACGTTATGGTAACAGTAACATTGGATATATCACAGACTGGTGTAGTTGGTATTTTACACTGACAACAACTTGCATTTATATGGAGCCTACAACAGAGTAAAACACCCCAGTACAGGTCACTGGATGGTTATCACTGAGGCCTGGCAAGCTTGAGTCAGGACATTCCCCTACTTGGCAGACCTGTCTCCATGGAAACGAAGCCCGCCCATCTGGGGAGTGTGGGATGGAGTCAGGCTCGTTGCCTCCAGGGCCATTTTGCAGCCACAGACCCTGCCCATGTGCCGAGGTGGGCTCTTTAGAAGGTTTGCCTTGGTTATCTGAGACTTTACCCCAGTTGTATAAAAGGCTATTAGGTCCTCTAGCCCTCATCATTCACATTCCCAAACAACCACCATGGCCCACAATATCCTCCTGCCACCTTCATGCCCTCCATACCCCTCACGCAACCTCCATACCCATCCATCCAGTGTCTCTGGGCAGATGGATAGACCTCTGAAGCCATGTAGAGATGAAAAATAAAACCTTCTAACAATCTCAGATCTCTCACTCACACACACTTGTTACTGAAAAAAACTTTCATTCATAAAAGCCATTCAAAAATTTTAAATACCCTCAAGTGGTCAATCTGCTTTCAAAACCTTCTAATCATCAAGATAGCTAAACCTTTAATAGCCTCATAAAACTGATTATCAAAATGTTAACTCAGCCCTGCTTCTTAAATCAGTGGCATTTGAGCTTTCAGCCAAATATTCATAATGGTTCTTCTGCTGTGGTAACAAACCTTGGGAAATGTCAAAAATGAAGCCTCTTGAAGCTGCGGGAAGCGATGGTTATTGGTTTTTCTAAGCTACTCCAGATGGCCTGTCAATCATGCACTGCTGCAGTGCATATCGTCTATTTTACTCCAATTGATAGCTGCAACCTGCGTTTTTCTTTGTCTGTAAACAGCTGGGGATTTATATAACTTTGGATGATGACATTTAACAGACATTATCCACCCTTCATGAGCGTTTTCACCTCCTCCATAAATCTGTGACTCCCACAATGTGGGTTAAGGCACTTGGAACAGTGAAAATTGAGTCTGTTTGAACTCAGCACTAATTTCAAATGGCCAAGCTGGATTGAGTTTGCTGCCTGCATGATTAACGAGCCAAGCCTTTTCCTCCACTCACTAAAATGGCAGATGCCTGAAATGGAGGCGGTGTTCAGAATCCAGCACCTCTGGCCCTTGTCACATAATGAGATCTTCAGACAGGGAGATCTTCAGACAGGTGACCAGAAGCTTTGTTGAAGAGGTTGGTTTTAAAAAGCGTCTGAAATGAGGGAAGAGATAGGTATTTTAGGAGTGAATTCCAGAGTTTAGGGTCCAGGCAGCTGAAGGAACGGCCGCCAATGATGGATGGAAGGAATGGGGACAATGGACAAGAGACCAGGATTAGAGAAGCACAGAGATCTCGGGCGGCTGTGGGGCTGGTGGAGGGAGGGAGGGAGGGAGGGTGAGGCCATGGAGGGATTTGAAAAGGATGATGAGAATTTTAAAATTGAGGCATTGCCGGATGGGGAGCCACTGGAGGTCAGAGGGCACAAGGGGTGATGGGTGAACTGGATTTGGTCTGAGTTAGGATACCCGACAGCAGAGTTATGGATAAACTCAAGTTTACAGAGATTGGACAGTGGGAGAGCAGCCAGGAGAGCAGTGGAACAGTGGAGTCTGGAGTTAACAAAGATATGGATGAGGATTTGAGCAGCAAATAGGTTGAAGTCAGGCAATTGCCGGAATTTTCCCATCCTTCCCACGGCAGGTTTTGTGGCAAGCGGGATCGGAGAATCCAATGGCAGACAAAAAGCCGTAAATCCTCTGACCTAAAAACAAATGGGGATTGCCCCGCCAGTGGGGCTCATGGAGGTTAGTTATCCCACAGACTAGTGGCATGAATGCAATTTGCATTCATTAGCATGTCATGAATGTCCATTAAAACACCTGCTCACTGGAGTCTTGCCACGTCTTCCAATCTTCCGTTGTGCCAGTGGGATATTACATCGGCTTCAAACCCAAGTCAGGCCTCAGTTTGGTGGTAGCTCCGAGGTGAGTGGAACATACCCGCCATAGCTCTGCGCCAGTCTTGTTGCGATATACGCCACTCTGCTGGGGCTGACGTGTGGGTCTGCTCCTTCTCTTTGCTTTCATCGTGCTGAGGAACACCACGGTGCTGTGGTACTCACACAGGCCTCCACTTTCAGAGAGGTGGGCTGTGAGGCAAGGGGCAAGCTGACAAACGCAATGGAGGCAACAGGGAGGGTAGGTGGTGGAATGGCAGTGAGAGGGAAGGGTGAACATGAGGGGGGGCGTTCCTGGAGTCACCCTCTAAACTCTTGTTGCCGCAGGAGTGAGCAGGCATCTGCTTAGAAAAAAAGCGATGAAAGGCACTGATAGCCAATGGTTTCATTTGCACTGTTAAAGGGCTACTCAGGACTCAGTGGCTTCACTTCCCAGTCGCTGCATCTCAAGTGGAGCCCATAGGAGTGTAGAATTTGGGAACGTAGACAGTAGTGAAGGGGGTCACAGCTGTATCATATATGGCATTCCACCAATGAAGGCCTGTCATGTGTTCACCAGATGTGACACTCCGAATGGGCCAAAGGTCATCCACTCATTGACCATGAACATGACCATGAATGACTGGTCATTAATATGCTGCATCAGAGATTGGAGCACAGAGCCAGGTTGGGCCGCTCACTTCACTTAAACTTTAGCATCACATGAAGGGCTCAAGATGAGACATATCTGCAATGTCATCTTAGTTACCTCGATGTGTGTGCTAGTGTCTCAGGGACAAGCGGCAGCCACATTGCACGTAGGACAGGAAAAACTATGGACCCTGACAGTCTCCAAACGTGTCACCCTCAGCTTTGCTTTCTTCTCCTTGAATCATTAATGTCTTCAATGTGTCCTTTCAGAGAGAAGGTAAAAGCAGATATGGTTCCAGGGCTCAATACTGCCTTCCTCAGGGTGCTAATGCAATGGAGGAGGCAAAGGAGGGAGAGGTGACTCCACGTGCAGTTCCAGCTGGAATGATATGGTCAAGTGGAACCAGAGCATGGACACGAGGATCAGGAGGAGAGACCAAGGTAACGGGGGTGACTCGCCAGGCCTAGGGTTTATCATCCAAGAGTATCCTATTTCCAAATGAGTGAGCGGTGATGCTGTGCACGTCTGCATTTGCCCCAAGATTTGGTACATCACATGTGTCACATTCTTTGTGAGGACCTGACACCACGTGGAGTTGGAGGGTGTCCCCTGCCAGTGGCTTTGAAGGTGACTGCAGTGCTCAATTTCTTGGCCTCTGGTTCTTTCCAAGGATCAACAGGAGACCTGTGCAGCATCTCCCAGTCCACAACACATCGATGCATAAAAGAGGTCACAGACGCCCTTTACAGGAAGGCCCATCGTTATGTCAGGTTTGCTCTGGATGAAGATAGCCAGGCTGCGAGATACACCAGCTTCGCCACCATCTCAGGCTTCCCCAGAGTACAGGGTGCAATAGACGGCACCCGTGTGGCTATACGGGCTCCAGGGCAGCAGCCCCTAATGTTTATGAACCACAGGGGCTATCATTGTACAACTGGTGTGTGATCACTGGAAACAGATACTGCTCACTTATGTGTGGCACCCTGGGAGTTACCATGACTCCTGCATCCTGAGTCAAGTGCCTGAGATTTTCGAGAGGTCATTATGTCGGCAGTGTTGGCTGCCTGGGGACAATGGGTGCCCACTGAATTGCTGACTGGTGACACCAGTGCGTCACCCTCAGAGTCCATCCAAGGAGAGGTACAATGCTGCTCACAGCTCCACACACTCCCTTATGGAGCAGACTATAGGGCTTCTGAAGATGTGTTTCAGATGCTTGGACTGCACAGGTGGCTCCTTCCAATACACTCCCGACAGGGTTTCCCACATAAACAAAAATAGCTGGAAAAGCTCAGCAGGTCTGGCAGCATCTGCGGAGAGGAAGACAGTTAACGTTTCGAGTCCGAATGACTCTTCAACAGAACTGTTCTGTCATTCGGACTCGAAACGTTAACTGTGTCCCTCTCCGCAGATGCTGCCAGACCTGCTGAGTTTTTCCAGCTATTTTTGTTTTTGTTTTGGATTTCCAGCATCCGCTTTTATCTTAGGGTTTCCCGCAACATCTCCGTGTGTTCCACTTTTCACAATCTGGCTATGCAAAGAGGATGACCTGGAGGAGGCTGAGAGCTCATCCGAGGATGAAGATCCAGAGGCTCAGGAACCTCCAGAGGCTGCTGAGGGTCAGTAGGAGCGTGATCACGCCATGAAGGAAAGAGGACATGAGAGACCTGCCTGTGATACATTAATCACTGACAGGTTCCAGGGAGAGTAAAGTTAAATGAGAGAATATCTCTCCTGGCCCTCAATACCATCTTCTTTCAACTCTGGGGTTGTCCCCCAGCTTGCAACGAGAATGAGTCCCACATTCACTGTTGCCTCATGAATCGCCAAGCCATGATCTTTGCTTTGGTGTGTGGGGTCCTGTGAGTGAGCTCACTCTGGGAACTGAGAGTCCATTTAGGAACAGGAGTGATGTGGGAGAAGACGTGAAGCCTTTGCCTCTATCTAACGATACAAACACTGCTGAACTGAGATGTGGACATACCCAGGGATCTCCTCCTCCCGTGTGTGTCTTTTCTTCTGCCATTACCACTGAGGAGACACACATGTCACTAGAATATCAAAGCTGATGAGCTGCCCTCACTCAATGGTGTCCCTTGAGGAAGAAGGATGAGAAGCGTTTATATCACACACTTCAAACAAAGATTTAAACACATCTCGGTGACATCACACAAGGGGTGCAGAGACTAGTTCAACTGAGACAGGGATGTGAATCTCTCAGTGGGACAACATCAATGAGTGGGAGGGAGGCTAGACCTCGAAATAAGAGGATCCCAAAGTACAAAAATCACAACACCTTCAGTTGGCAGGAACGTTCAAATAAACATCAAATGTATTCACAATAGCGCAATTTATTTACAGGTCTAGCACATCCGTGACCTTAAAGTGACAACAATTTTTCTTAACTTTCCTAACTCTGCTGCTAATCCTGGGTGCAACCCCGACACCCGCAGCAGAGGTGGAAGCAGCTGCTGACTGCTACATCCTGGTGTCTGTGGTGACCTTGGCGGACGTCCTCTGCTGGCCTGAAGCCTGGAGGGTTCCAGCCTGAAGAGGGTCACACCATCAGGGGCAGAAGCGCCCTCGGTGACCTGAGCAGCTGGAGTGGGTGGAGGTGACGGGCAGAGGGGACTGTGAGCGGCTGCACAGCCTCGGAGTGTCCTGAGAGGAGGACACCGGGGTGTCCGGCTGATGTCCGTCCTCCCTGTGGGTGCCCGAGGGCCCCGCCCTGAGTGTGTGTGTGTGTGGCCATGGAGTGGGGCCGAGCGCAAATCCGGCAGAGAGCTGCTGGGCCAAGGTCTCCATGGTGGTTGCCAGCGTTCCCATGGTGACCTCGCGGCGCTCGCATGTCAGAGCCACAACGTCAGACAGAAGGTGAATAGACTCTTCTATCGTTCGCTCTGGTCTGCTGAGTGACTGTCGAATCCCTGCCTGATGTTTCTTCGCCTGTTGTTTCATCTCCGGCATTGAATTGGCGGCTGCTTCCAGAGGCTCATCGGCCGACTCAGGCTGAGTGGGTGGCTGGTGTCCAGCAGCCTCAGGTGAACTCTGGGGGCTCGGGACCCATGGTGCTGGAGTGGCCTGGGGGCCTTGATCTACTGGTGACTGCAACAGAGAACAGAGAGTTTCAGCTTATGAGCATTGAGCTGGATAAGACTGCACGTGACTCATTGAGTGTCAGGGTTTGATGGGGTGATAGAGCTGGAATCTGTACCCGGTTGCTGGGAGAGGCTGATCTCCCCTCCCCCACAGGAGTGATCCCTGTCCCTCCCCTCAGCCAACTCAGCTGCAGCCTCCTCAAACGCAGTGAGGGCGATGATGTCGGCCGTCCCTCCCCCAGGCTGGGCTCTCTCGTGCCTGTTGTGCGCCAGCTTGGCCTGTATGAAGGAGAAAGAAAGGCAGGTGATGGACAGGGACGGAGCAGGGGTTGGGTGAGATGCATGTCCCCCTGGGTATGGTGACCCCTCCCCAGACGAGCCAGAGGATGGAGTGCGAGCAACATGATCGATGGGATGGTGGTGATGTGAAAGTCTCGGTGAGAGAACAAGTGTTGATATGTGTCCCCCGCTATTGGTTGTGTGAGACCCCTGAAGGGAGGAGCCGTTTGAATGCGTGATGACATGCTGAGAGTTTGATGTTGGAGGGAGTTGAAGGATGACTTACCTTGGCAGAGCAGGTGAGGTTAATCTTCTTCCTGCACTGGACGGCATTTCGGCCGAGGGTACCAGCTGCGTTGACCTGCTCCGCGACGCTCTCCCTGGCCGGAGAGCGAAGCTGCTGCGTTACTTGCAGCCGTCCCTGGGATAGGGCAGGTGCCTGTGCACTTGGGCCCCCTCTGATCAAGGCCTGGGGGGTGGGGGGGGGCGGCCTGGTGGGTGAAGCGAGGGCTGTCATCCCGTTCAGGCTCTCGGATGTCCTCTCTGGGTTCCCAGACATCCCTGGTGGGCTGGAGAGTGAGGTTGTGTGTTTGACTGGCCCTTTAAATATGACGCCAGGGCCTTCGAACCCACCAGCTGACGGTGGGCGGACAGATCGGCTCCTGGCCCCAGCAGGTCATTCGGACCAAGACACGTCTCTGCATAATTAATGAGGCTCCGAGCGCAGAATCGGGCGCGAGTTGCTACCGTTATGAACAGTGGGGCTGGGCACCGCTCTAACCTCCCACCCCCACCACAGAGATTCAGGACAGGAACATTCCACCCAATATCACCGAGCTTGGAGCAAGATATGGATGAGGATTTGAGCAGCTGATAGGCTGAGGTAGGAGTGAAATCAGGCAATGTCACAGAGATCGAAGGGAACAATCTGGCTGATGGAGGGGGAATTTGATTGGAAACTCAGCTCAGGGTCAAATAGGATCTTAAATTCTAAAGAGTCTGGTTCAACATCAGACAGTGAGAAGGGAGAGGGGAATGGAGACAGTGAGCAGGGAAAGGGAGATGGAGTCAGTGAGGAGGCAGAGGGGGATGGAGAGAGTGAGCAAGGAGAGAGGGCTGGAGAGAGTGAGGAGGGAGAGAGGGATGGAGAGAGTGAGGAGGGAGAGAGGGCTGGAGAGAGTGAGGAGGGAGAGAGGGCTGGAGAGAGTGAGCAAGGAGAGAGGGATGGAGAGAGTGAGGAGGGAGAGAGGGATGGAGAGAGTCAGGAGGGAGAGAGGGATGGAGAGAGTGAGGAGGGAGAGAGGGATGGAGAGAGTGAGGAGGGAGAGAGGGCTGGAGAGAGTGAGGAGGGAGAGAGGGCTGGAGAGAGTGAGCAAGGAGAGAGGGCTGGAGAGAGTGAGGAGGGAGAGGGGGATAGAGAGAGTCAGGAGGGAGAGAGGGATGGAGAGAGTGAGGAGGGAGAGAGGGATGGAGAGAGTGAGGAGGGAGAGCGGGATGGAGAGAGTGAGGAGGGAGACGGGGATAGAGAGAGTCAGGAGGGAGAGGGGGATGGAGAGAGTGAGGAGGGAGAGGGGGATAGAGAGAGTCAGGAGGGAGAGGGGGATGGAGAGAGTGAGAACATAAGAACATAAGAAATAGGAAAAAGAGTAGGTCATTCGGCCCCTCTAGCCTGCTTCTCCATACAATAAGATCATGGCTAATCCTCTTGTGTTTTCCACATTCCCATCTACCCCGCTAACCTCTGATTCCCTTGCCTAACAAGAATCTATCTAACTCTGCTTTAAAAATATTCAATGCCCCCGCCTCCACCACCTTCTGAGACAGAGAGTTCCAAAGTCACACAACCCTCTTCCATGTCCTAAAAGGGCGACCCCTAATTTTAAATCAGTGCCCCCTAGTCCTGGACTCATCCACAAGAGGAAACATCTTTTCCACCTCCACCTTGTCAAGGCCGTTCAGGATCTTGTAAACTGCAATCAAATCACCCCTCACTCTTCTCAACTCCAGTGGAAACAAGCCCAGTCTGTCCAACCTTTCTTCATAAGACAACCCACTCATTCCAGGTATCAATCTAGTAAACCTCCTCTGAACGGCCTCCAACACATTTACATCCTTCCTTAAATAAGGAAACCAAAACTGCACACGATATTCGAGGTGCGGACTCACCAATGGCCTGTATAACTGAAGCATAACATTCTTACTTTTATGTTCAATCCCTCTCGTAATAAAGGATAGCATTCCATTAGCCTTCTTAATTACTTACTGTACCTGCATACTAACTTTCTGTAACTCATGTACTAGAACACCTGGATCCCTCTGCAACTCAGAATTATGCAGCCGTTCTCCATTTAAGTAATACTCTGCTTTTTTTGTTCTTCCTGCCAAAGTGAACAACTTCACATTTTCCCACATTAAACTGCATTTGCCAGATCTTTGCCCACTCACTCAGCTTACCTACATCCATCTGTAACCTTCTCATGTCCTCTTCACAACATACTTTCCTACCTATCTTTGTGCCATCTGCAAATTTACCATGTGTTCACTCCCCTCATCTAAGTCATTAACATAAATCATAAAAAGTTGAGGCCCCAGTACAGACCCCTATGGGAGTCCACTCATCACATTCTGCCAATCTGAAAAAGACCCATTTATGCAAACTCTCTGTTTTCTGCCAGCCAGCCAATCTTCTATCCAGGCTAATATGTTACCTCCTACACCATGTGCTTTTACTTTCTATAACCGTCTTTGATGTGGCACTTTATCAAAAGCCTTCTGGAAATCCAAATACAGTACATCTACAGGTTCCCCTTTATCCACTGCGCATGTTACTCCTTCAAAAAACTCCAATAAATTGGTTAAACATGATTTCCCTCTCACAAAACCAGGCTGACTCTTCCCTATTGCCTTGAGCTCTTCTAAGTGCCCAACTAGAACCTTCTTAATGATCGATTCTAATAACTTCCTCATGACAGACGTCAAGCTAACTGGCCTATAGTTTCCTGTTTTCTGCCTCCCTCTCTTCTTGAATAGAAGGATTTATGTGCTAATTTCGAATCTGATGGAACCTTTAAAGAATCAAGAGAATTTTGGAAAATTAACACCAGCACATTGACTACCTCATTAACCACCTCTTTTAAGACCCTAGGATGTAGTCCATCGGGACCCGGAGACTTGCCATCCCGCAGCTCCATCAATTTGTTCAGTACCATTTCCCTAGTGATTTCAATTTCACCAAGTTCCTTTCTCCAATTCACCTCCTGATTTGCAGATACTACCAGAAAGTTTTTGTACCCTCTGTCATGAACACAGAAGCATGACAAGGGATGGAGTGAGGGAGCTGGGAGGGGGATGGAGTGAGGGAGCTGGGAGGGGGATGGAGTGAGGGAGTTGGGAGGGGGATGGAGTGAGGGAGTTGGGAGGGGGATGGAGTGAGGGAGTTGGGAGGGGGATGGAGTGAGGGAGCCAGGAACAGAGTTTGTGATGGGATCACAGACAATGGTCTCTGTCTTCCCAATATTGAAATGTTAGTTTCAGTGTAGATTCTGTTCAATAACAAAGGAGCTGATGCTGGGATACTCACCATTCAGATGGAATATCAATGTGAAGAATCCCAATGGACATTCAACAGAAATTAACCTTCACAAGCTTCATGAATAATTCCTGGCAATTGGCCAATTTCGGAGTGAGATTTTCCCCCGTTTACTGTTCACAGTGAAATTCCCGAGACAGACGGGCCCTGGATTCTGAGTCTATACTCACAAATTATCACATTGTGAATAATCAGAAGGAATTGTATAAATCCCAACCCTGTCTCTGAAAAGAACAAATGTGGGTAGCACAAAGAAACACAAGAATCAGGTCTTTTAGTGGTTTATAGTTTGTATATCCTGTTGAAATGAGGATCAGGAAAGAAGGGCCCGAGAGTAATTGATTTAAAAAATTTAATTTAAAGGGATAAGTCATGTCAGGAGAGCTCAAAGCCAATGCATGCTCCGCGAGTTCCATGTGAGAAGCCGAGGACATTTCCAGTGCCCGGGACCAGCATGTGTGCAGGATGTGTGTCCAGCTGCAGCTCCTGGAAGCTCGGGTTTCAGAGCTGGAACGGTGGCTGGGGACACTGTGGAGCATCCGCGAGTCTGACAGCATCGTGGATAGCACGTTTAGAGAGGTGGTCACACCGCAGCTGAAGGGACTTGAGGAAGGAAAGGAATGGGTGACCACCAGGCAGTCCAAGAGAAACAGGCAGGTAGTTCAGGGTTCCGCTTGCAAACCGGTATTCCGTTTTGGAGGCTGATGAGGGCGCTGGTTCCTCCAGGGAGTGCGGACAGAGCCAAGCTTCTGGCACCACAAGCAGCCTGTCTGTACAGGAGGGGAGGAAGAGCAATAGTATTAGGGGATTCTATAGTCAGGGGAACAGATAGGTGCTACTGTGGCCGCCAACATGATTTCAGGATGTTGTGTTGTCTCCATGGTGCCAGGGTCCAGGATGTCACTGAATGGCTTCAGGGCATCCTGAAGGGGGTGGGTGATAAGGTAGAGGTCATGGTACATGTTGGTATCAATGACATAGGTAGAAAGAGGGCTGAGGTCTTGCATCAAGAATTCAGGGAGTTAGGCAGTAGACTAAAAAACAATACCTCTCTGGTTGTAATCTCTGGATTACTCCTAGTGCCATGTGCTAGTGAGCTCAGAAATAGGAGAATAGCACAGATGAATATGTGGCTTAAGATTTGGTGCAGGAGGGAGTGTTTTAGATTCCTGGATCACTGGGACCATTCCTGGGGAAGGTGGGACCTGTACAAGTGGGACGGTCTACATCTGAACCAGAGCAGGACTAACATCCTTGTGGGCAGGTTTGCTAGTGCTGTTGGGAGGAGTTTAAACTAATTCAGCAGGGGGAGGGGGACACAGAATGTTAACAGAATATGGACACAACATAATACAGTAAAACAATGAAGTCAGAGGGAGTACAGCTGCATTAAGTTTCAAGGGAGTAAGGCAAGGCTGAATGGCCTCTACTTTAATGCCAGGACTATTACAGGTAAAACGGATGTGTTAAGGATGAAGATTGACACGTGCAATTGTGATAAAGTAGCCATCACTGAGACGTGGTTGGGGGAAGGGCAGGATTGGCAGCTCAATATTCCAGGATATAGAATCTCCAGGCGAGACAGCGGAGGGGGTACAACAGGAGGAGGCATTGCATTATTAGTTAAGGAGTCAGTTACTGTAGTAAGGAGAGATGATATCTTGGAGGGGGCATCGAATGAAGCTTTGTGGGTAGAGCTTAGGAATAAAAAAGGGGAAGCCACATTGTTAGGTGTTTATTATAGACTCCCAGATAGTCAGTGGGTAATTGAGGAGCAACTATGTGCACAATTTGTGGAGGTGTGTAAAAACAATAACAATAGGGTAATTATATTAGGTGATTTCAACTTTCCCAACATTAATTTGGATAGACGTAGTGTTAAGGGTTTGGATGGAGTGGATTTCTTGAAATGTGTAGAGAACTTTTTAGGTCAATATGTAGAGGGTCCAACAAGGGACAGCGCACTGCTGGACCTAATTCTGGGGAATGAAGCCGGACAGGTGGCTGAGGTGGTGGTGGGGGAGCATTTTAGTGATAGCGACCACAACATGGTACAGTTTAAGCTTGTTATGGACAAAGAAATACACAAGTTGCAAAAAATGGTTTTGGATTGGGGGAGAGTGGATTTTAGTAAAATAAGGCAGGATCTGGCCAAGGTAGACTAGGAACATCTACTTGTGGGGAAATCTCCAGAGGAACAGTGGGTGGCATTCAAAAAGGAAATGGGGAGGGTACAGGCTCAACATGTTCCCTCTAGGGTGATAGGAAGGAGTAACAAACCCAGAGAACCATGGATGACCAGAGATATTCAGGATATGATGAGAAGGAAAAGAGAGGCTTTTAGCAGGTACAAGGGAAGCAAATCAGTGGAGGCATTAGTGGAGTACAGACAGTTCAGGGTGGAGCTTAAGAAAGCAATTAAGAGAGCAAAGAGGGGATATGAGAAAACTCTGGCTGGTAAAAGTAGGGAAAATCCCAAGATATTCTATAAGTATATCAATGGGAAGAGGATAACCAGGGAAAGAGTAGAGCCCATAACAGACCAATGGGGCAATCTACAGGTGGAGCCAGAGAACATCGCTAGAGTGTTGAATGAATACTTCACGTCCGTCTTCACCCAAGAGAATGAGGATGAAGGTATCGAACTCGGGGAGAGAGACTGCAAGGTTCTTGAGCAAATTGATATAGGGAGTGACAAGGTATTGGAGGTGTTGGCGGGCTTAAAAGTGGACAAATCTCCAGGTCCAGATGATTTGTGTCCCAGACTGCTGAGGGAGGCAAGGGAGAAGATTGCAGTGGCTCTGACCCAAATTTTTAATTCCTCTCTGGCCACGGGTGAGGTGCCAGAGGACTGGAGAACAGCTAATGTGGTTCCGCTATTTAAGAAGGGTTGTAGAGATAAGCCAGGGAACTACAGGTCAGTGAGTCTCACGTCAGTGGTAGGGAAACTATTAGAGAAAATTCTGAAGGAGAGAATCTATCTCCACTTGGTGAGGCAAGGTTTGATCAGGGATAGTCAGCATGGCTTTGTCAGAGGGAGGCCATGCCTAACGAATGTGATTGAATGTTTTGAGGGGGTGACCAGGTGTGTAGATGAGGGTAGTGTAGTTGATGTAGTTTATATGGATTTCAGCAAAGCCTTTGGCAAGGTCCCACATGGGAGACTTATAAAGAAGGCAAAGGCACATGGCATCAGGGTAATGTGATAAGGTGGATTCTAAATTGGTTTAGTTGTAGGAGACAGAGGGTGATGACAGAAGGATGCTTTAGTGACTGGAAGCCAGTGTCCAGTGGCATACCACAGGGATCTGTGCTGGGTCTCCTATTATTTGTCATTTATATAAACGACATAGATAACTATGTGGGGGATAGGATTAGTAAGTTTGCGGATAACACAAAGATTGGCCGGCTGGTTAACAGTGAGGTTGAGTGTCTTGGGCTACAGGAAGACATAGGCTTGGCCTAAATAGCCAAGTGGTTATGGTACTGGGTTTGTAACCCCAAGATCAAGAGTTCAAATCTCACAATGGCAAACTATGAAACAATGTAACTTCATCTGAAACAGATGGAAATGGGTTTGTACTCGAAAGAGTTAGAGGAAGATATAGACAGGATGGTCAAATGGGCAGATAAGTGGCAGATAGAATTTAACCCTGAAAAGTGTGAGGTGATACACTTTGGAATGAGTAATTTGACAAGGAAGTATTCAATGAATGACATAACACTAGGAAGTTCTGAGGGACCTTGGTGTGCGTGTCCATAGATCTCTGAAGGCGGAGGGGCATGTTAGTGGGGTGGTGAAAAAGGCATATGGGACACTTGCCTTTATCAATTGAGGCATAGTTTACAAAAGTAGGGAGGTGATGTTGGAGTTGTATAGAACCTTGGTGAGGCCACAGCTGGAGTACTATGTGCAGTTCTGGTCGCCACATTATAGAAAGGATGTGATTGCACTGGAGGGGGTGCAGAGGAGATTCACCAGGATGTTGCCTGGGATGCAACATTTAAGTTATGAAGAGAGGCTGGATAGACGGGTTGTTTTTGTTGGAGCAGAGAAGACTGAGGGGCGACCTGATCGAGGTGTACAAGATTATGAGGGGCATGGACAGGGTGGATAGGGAACAGCTGTTCCCCTTAGTTGAAGGGTCAGTCATGAGGGGACATAAGTTCAAGGTGAGGGGCAGGAGGTTTAGGGGGATGTGAGGAAAAACTTTTTTACCCAGAGGGTGGTGAGTGTCTGGAATGCGCTGCCTGGGAGGGTGGTGGAGGCGGGTTGCCTCACATCCTTTAAAAAGTACCTGGATGAGCACTTGGCACATCATAACATTCCAGGCTATGGGCCAAGTGCTGGTAAATGGGATTAGGTAGGTAGGTCAGGTGTTTCTCACCTGTCGGTGCAGACTTGATGGGCCAAAGGGATTCTTCTGCCCTGTGTGATTTTGTGATTCTGTGAAGGTTTTCTTCAATGGTAGCACAGCAAGAGGGAGTGGGCCCAGAGAATTCCTTTGGGATTCTGGTGGGGAGATTACATTTGGAAGGAGTTGACATAGAATCCATAGGGAATGGGGATAGATTAGCCCAGGAAAGTTTAATCTTATCTGGCACCATCAGACTTTGAGCCTGTGAGTCTCGGCTCTGGGGTTCACCAGATGAAGCTTTAAACCTTTGGGACAGAGGAACCAATCGAGGGCTCAATGTTGGTTTTTAAAGTGTCTCAGGGTGTAGAAGTGATAAAATGCAGAGGTTCCTCGGAGGAACAGTTTAGGTTTAATGACCTCTTCCTTGATCTCTCTGTCTCAATCTCTGATGATAGACTGTCCACCAATATCCATTACAAGCCTACGGACTTCCACAGCTACCTCGACTACAGCTCCTCACACCCCGCTTCCTGTAAGGACTCCATCCCATTCTCTTAGTTCCTTCGCCTCTGTTGCATCTGTTTCGATGATGCTACCTTCAAAAACAGTTCCTCTGACATGTCCTCCTTCTTCCTTAACCGAGGTTTTCCACCCACGGTCGTTGACAGGGCCCTCAACCGTGTCCAGCCCATCTCCCGCGCATCCGCCCTCACGCCTTCTCCTCACCCCCAGAAACATGATAGGGTCCCCCTTGTCCTCACTTATCACCCCATCAGCCTCCGCATTCAAAGGATCATCCTCCGCCATTTCCGCCAACTCCAGCACGATGCCTCCACCAAACACATCTTCCCTTCACCCCCTCCGTCGGCATTCTGTAGGGATCGTTCCCTCCGGGAAACCCTGGTCCACTCCTCCATCACCCCCTACTCCTCAACCCCCACCTATGGCACCACCCCATGCCCACGCAAAAGATGTAACACCTGCCCCTTCACTTCCACTCTCCTCACTGTCCAAGGGCCCAAACACTCCTTTCAAGTGAAGCAGCATTTCACTTGCATTTCCCCCAACTAAGTCTACTGCATTCGTTGCTCCCAATGTGGCCTCCTCTACATTGGAGAGACCAAACGTAAACTGGGCAACCGCTTTGCAGAACACCTGCGGTTTGTCCGCAAGAATGACCCAAACCTCCCTGTCGCTTGCCATTTTAACACTCCACCCTGCTCTCTTGCCCACATGTCTGTCCTTGGCTTGCTGCATTGTTCCAGTGAAGTCCAACGCAAACTGGAGGAACAGCACCTCATCTTCCGACTAAGCACTTTACAGCCTTCCGGACTGAATATTGAATTCAACAACTTTAGGTCTTGAACTCCCTCCTCCATCCCCACCCCCTTTCTGTTTCTTCCCCATCCTTTTGCTTTTTCCAATAAATTATATAGATTTTTCTTTTCCCACCTATTTCCATTATTTTTAAATATTTTAAAATCTTTGATGCTCCCCCCAACCCCACTAGAGCTATACCTTGAGTGCCCTACCATCCATTCTTAATTAGCATATTCGTTTGGATAATATCACCAACTTCAACACCTTTGTGTTCTTTTGTTCTTTTGTCTGTGACATCTTTTGATGATCTGCTTCTATCACTGCTTGCTTGTCCCTACAACCACACCAACCCCCTCCACTTCTCTCCCCCCACCCCACGTAGCCCCCCCCACACCACACACACACACCTTAAACCAGCTTATATTTCACCCCTTCCTTGGATTCACCTAGTTCTATTGAAGGGTCATGAGGACTCGAAACGTCAACTCTTTTCTTCTCCGCCGATGCTGCCAGACCTGTTGAGTTTTTCCAGGTAATTCTGTTTTTGTTTTGGATTTCCAGCAGACGCAGTTTTTTGTTTTTATCTATTAGGTTTAATGAGACTGTTCCTGAGATTCTGGAGTTAAATCTGTTAGTAAATGCAGATCTAAACAGGAGGCACACCCAAAGACTCCCAATGCAGACACAGAGTGGAAATATTGGAGCCTTGTCCCCATTCAAAGCCAAGGGGTTTACTGGAGACCAGTTCACATCTGATCTCAGTACCCATCCCTAATTGCCCTTGAGAAGGTGGTGGTGAGCTGCCTTCTTTAACAGCTGCAGTGCATGTGGTGTAGGTACACCCACAGTGCTGTTAGGGAGGGAGTTCCAGGATTTGACCCAGCGACAGTGAAGGAATGGCGATATATTTCCAAGTGAGGATGGTGTTATGACCGGGATGGGGAGAGTGCACAGTCTCTAGTTCCATTATTCCACAGCCACAATATATATTCAAACAATTTCTCCTGCTAGCTATATGGCCAAATATGTGTTTAACCTATGAATCTCAGAATGAGCTCTCTATTTCCAAGTCAGGGTGGTGAGTGACTTGGAGGGGAAGTTGCAGGTGGTGGTGTTCTCATCTATCTGCTGCCCTTGTCCTTCTAGATGGTAGAGGTCGTGGGTTTGGAAGGTGCTGTCGAAGGAGCCTTGGTGAGTTGATAGAGAGCAACTAACCTACAGAACAGCAGCAATTGGAGTCATCTGCAGAGAGATCAGGAATTAAATCCATTCACACCTCTTTCTGGTCTCAATCTGATCTCCTGTTCCTGTTCTATCCATCCCTCCATTTCTATTCAACGGCTGATGTTCACCAGCTGATAGGTGACAGCCCAGAGACAGTTCAATGTTATTATGTTGTTTTAAACTGAGACCAGCTGACCCTCAATAATCTGTTTAAAGCTTGTGGTTAAACGGAACAACACAGAACATGTTAACATTTTCTTTCAAAAAGATTTCTGCCTCTGGCAGCTAATTAAAACCTGAACTCCCAAATAGCTCATAATTTGTGGGCTCCACACTCTCCCTTTGATGCTTCAGTTCTGCTTTGAGACTACATCTGACTAAGACCGATCTGTTCCTTGGATAATTAATTTCTAATTGTGTTAACCCGGGTCCCATAAACCGTCAGATTTAGTGCAACACTTACTGATAACTTGCCAGATCCTCAAACACAGCTCAGTGTGTGAATAGAAACATCTGAGAGAACATTAAACTGCACCGAAATGTAACCCTTTATTACAGCCTCCTCCTGACCTTCTCCCTCTGCCTGATATTATTGGAGATCAGTCAATGTGATTAAACTCAGGCCGGGCTGGAACATTAATGACACAATTTGGGCCAGTAATCTGTCAATCAGCTTCACTAATTGATATCAAACACTATCTGCTGGGGAATGAGTTCTCACTGATCAACAAAGGGAAAGCAGTCTGGAACACAAACTGACTGTATCGGGGCCATTATCTCGACTGCTCACTCTGTCTCTGAGAGATGGGAAACTCAGAGTTTAACCAGATCGTTATTTCACTCCTGTTCGGAGAGAGAGATGGCAAAGGGGGAATGGGATCACACTCAATGCACCGGGAACTTTCTGGAACTAAGAGAGAGCAGTGAGGTTGAAGCCCTCATTAAAAGGCAGACACAATTCTCCTGATATTGACAGTATAAAAACAGGATAACATCTCGCAGGCAAAGAGTATTGATTAGAGAGCAGAGGAAGGCAGGAGTTTCTCTGTGAGTGAGGTTAGACAGTGACATGGAGTCAGTGCCCTGAATTAAACCCAGTGCCCTGTTGCTGGTTGGAAGATCCTGTGGGCAGATTTTATCATCCCTCGGGGGCTTGTTACTGTTCTATTTACAGCTGACGCTGATCTTCCTGCCCCACATGACAGAGTGATTGCTCCATTAGCTGCCTGGCCCTGCAATTTGCCAATATAACCTTGCTGACTCTGTGAATATCCAGTCAGCTCATTACAGTCCTGTATCAATTCAATGAGGAACAGAAATTAAAACTATTCACATTAGAGGGAGAATTCGACCAATTCTCTCAAACGCGTGTCCAAGAACAGCAACCTGCATTTATATATTTAACATTTATTCCTCCTTGGAATGTGAGCATCACTGACCAGGTCAGCATCTGTTGCCTATCCCTATTTGTCCTTGAACTGAGTGTCTTGTTAGACCATTTCAGAGGCAGGTAAGAGTTAACCACACTGCTGTGGGCCTGGAGTTACATGTAGGCCAGACCAGGTAAAGACAGCAGATTTCCCTCCCTGAAGGACATTAGTGACCCAGGTGGGTTTTTATAACAATTGATGATAATTTCATGGTCACCATCACTGAGACTAACTTTTAAATCCAGGTTTTAGTAATTGAATTTAATCTCCAGCAGCTGTCGTGGTGGGAATTGTTTCCATGTACCCAGAGTGTAAGTCCGGGTGTTAAATTACTGCTCAGTTTCATGACTCCTAATGCACCACCTCCCTGTCCCAAGGTGATTGACGGAGAACAATGAGAAAACTAAACTGTCGCTGAGCCACAGAGACAGATATTCGGACAGGTGAGTGAAAGCTCAGTCCAACAGGGAGGGTTTAAGGGGCAACTTCAAGGAGGAGAGAGAGATAGAGAGATGGAGGGGTTTAGAGAAGGAACTCCAGAGCTCAGGGATGAGGCTATGATCATTTGTGTAAAGGAAACCAGGGATGATCGATGGGCTAGAATTGGAGAAGGTTACAGAGATAGGGAGGGGTGTAGTGACTGGAAGGAGTTACAGAGATAGGGAGGGGTGTAGGGGCTGGAGGAGGTTACAGGGATAGGGAGGGGTGTAGGGGCTGGAGGAGGTTACAGAGATAGGGAGTGGTGTAGGGGCTGGAGGAGGTTACAACGATAGGGAGGGGTGTAGAGGCTGGAGGAGGTTACAGAGATTGGGAGGGGTGTAATGGCTGGAGGAGGTTACGGAGATAGGGAGGGATGTAGGGACTGGAGTAGGTTAGAGAGAAAGGGAAGTGTTTAGGGGGCTGGGGGAGGTTACAGAGATAGGGAGGGGTGTAGGAGCTGCAGCAGGTTGTAGTGATAGGGAGGGGTGTCAGGGATGGAGGAGGTTATAAAGATAGGGAAGGGTGTAGGGGCTGGAGGAGGTTACAGAGATAGGGAGGGGTGTAGGGTCTGGAGGAGGTTACAGAGACAGGGATGGGTATAGGGGCTGGAGGAGGTTACAGAGATAGGGAGAGTGTAGGGGCAGGAGGAGGTTGCAGAGATAGGGAGGGTTGTAGGGGCTGGAGGAGGTAACAGAGATAGGGAGAGTTGTAAGGACTAGACATATATATTAACATACATTTTAGAAGCAGGATTATGCCCTTTGTCCCCTCAAGCCTGCTCTGCCATTCATTAAGATCATAGCTGATCTGATTGTTGCTTCAACTCCACATTCCACCAGCCCCCGATAAGCTTTGACCTCCTTGTTAGCCAAGAATCTATCTACCTGTGCCTTAAAACTATTCACCCGACCCTGCCTCCGCAGCTCTCTGGGGACTAACAGCCCTCTGAGAGAAAAGATTTCTTCTCATCTCCATCTTATTTTTAAACTGTGTCCCCCAATTCTAGTCTCTCCCACAAGGGAGAAACATCCTCTCAGTATCCACCCTGTCAAGTCCCCTCAGGATCTTATATGTTTCAATAAGATCACCTCTCACTCTTCTAAACTCCAATAGGTACCGGCCCAGCCTTTTCAACCTATCCCCGTAAGATAAGCCCATCCCATCCCTGTTATCAGTCGAGTGAACCTCCTCTGAACTGCTTCCAATGTAATTATGTCCTTTTCAAAATAAGGAGACCAAAACTGTACACAGTGCTCCAGATGTGGCACTCCACTCGTCACACCTTGCCAACTTAAGAAACACCCATTTTTTCCTACCCTCTGCTGCCTGTTTACTAACTAATCCTTTATCCATGCTAATATGTTACCCCTTTACCACAAGCTCTTATTTTGCACAATAACCTTTGATCTGGCACCTTGTCAAATGCCTTCTGTAAATCTAAGTACAGTACATCCACAGGTTTCCCTTCAACCAGCTTGCTTCCTCAAAGAATTACAACTTAGTTAAAATGATTTCCCTTGCACAGAAACATGCTGACACTGCTTGATTTTATTGAGATTTTCTAAGTGTCCCTGCTATAACCTCCTTAGTAATAGATTCCAGCAATGACAGATGTTGAGCTAACTGGCCTGTAGTTTCCTGCTTTCTGTATCTTTCCTTTCTTGAATAGAGGAGTCACGTTCACTATTTTCCAATCTGATGGGACCTTTCCAGAACCTAGGGGATTTTGGAAAATTAAAACCAATGCATCTAGTCTGGAGGAGGCTATAGAGGTAGGGAGAGTTATAGAGGCTGGAAGAGGTTACAGAGGGATGGGGTGTTAGGGCTGGATGGGGTTACAGAGATAGGAATGCTCTTTTCAAAAAATGCAAATGCACACTATCCCTCTTAAATATCAAAACTAGTACATATCAAAGCACCTAGACTAGCTGGCTTCAATCCAATTAAGGCACACCTACAGACTAAACCTCTATTTCAAAAGAAAAATATTTTCCAAAATATTATATACATCCATAGCTTCATGACATCCCTCTCCTTATCAAAAAAAGAACTGTCATACTTCTAAAAGCTGGCTTCAATTTAATAATCCATCTCACACATATTCATTGAATATCTTCTCTGTTGTACATTCAGCTTCTGTGAAAAATACCCTACCGGTTTTTCAATTCCAGTGTCATCTTCTTGTAACATACAGCCCCAATGCCTATATCACTTGCGTCAATGGCCAACTTGAATTGCTTGGCATAATTGGGTACTGCAAACACTGGTTCCATAGTTAATACAGTTTTCAAACTATCGAATGATTTCTGACACTCCAGTATCCATTGAAACCTCTTGTCCTTTTTAAATAGTTCAGTCAGCGGAGCTACCACTTGGCTAAAATTTGGTTCAAATTTCCGGTAAAACCCACTCATGCCCAGAAATCGCAAAACTCCTCATTTTGTTGTAGATACTGGGAAATCCACGGTAGCCCTGACTTTTGTATCTCTCGGAGCCACCTTACCATATCCAATGGTATGGCCTAGATATGTAACTTGGGCTTCTGCAAATTCACTTTTAGCCAAGTTCATCACTAAATTAGCTTCTTGTATTTGAGTAAATAATTCCTCCAGATGCTGTAAATGCTCCTCCCACGTCTGACTGAAAATGATTAAATCATCAATATAAACAGCACAATTGCTCAGACTGAAAATTACTTTGTTTGTCAGTCTTTGAAATGTCACAGGTGCATTCTTCATACCAAATGGCATGACTTTAAACTGATATAGTCCACTTGGCATTACAAAAGCTGATATCTCCTTTGCCCTCTCCGACAATTGTACCTGCCAATATCCTTTTAGCAAGTCAATATTTGTGATAAATTTCGATTGTCCCACTTTCTCAATACAATCTTCCAACCGTGGTATGGGATATAGATTTGCTTTTGTCACTAAATTCACCTTTTGATAACCCACACACAGTCTTTGTGTTCCATCCAGTTTCGGTACCAGTACAACAGGCGAACTCCAGTTACTGCAACTAGACTCAATTATATCATTTTGAAGCATGAAATCAGTTTCTTTTTGTACTTGAGATAACTTTGCTGGATTTAATCTATGTGGTTGTAGCCTTATTGAAGATGATATTTCTATACATACATCATGTAAAGCTAAATGTGTATTTCCCAATTTATTTTCACAAATAGGTTTGTGTGACTGCAATAGCTTTTCCAAATCACTTTGACACTTGCTTGGAAGGTAACTCAATGTTGCATTTCAATTTTCAAGCACCCTCTCTTATTCAATTTGATTGAAGGAAAATCAATTTCAGAGTCCTGCACTTCTACCTCTTTCTCAGCATCCACCATCACTAATACCTCTTTTTGTTCCTCTTCCCCGTCAAAGTACTTTATAAGCATATTTACATGACACACACTCTGCTTCTTTCTTCTATATGGAGTATTCATTAAATAATTTACTTTACTCAGTTTAATTTCAATCCTGTAAGGCCCACTAAATCTTGCATTTAATGTGTCCCCTAATACTGGTAACAAAACTAATGCTTTCTCTCCAGAACCAAAACTGTGAATTTTAGCCTTCTTATCTGCTTTCACTTTCACCGCTTGCTGTGAGATCCTTAAATGTTCCCTAGCCAACTCACATGCTCTGTTCGATATTTCCCTGAAATTTGATATGTAATCCAAAACATCAGTTTCTGAATTTTGACCCACCAATTTCTCATGAATCAATTTCAGTGGTCCCCTTACCTCATGACCATAAATTAGTTCAAAAGGGCTAAAACCAGTCAATATATTAGGAGCGTCTCTAATGCTACATAACAAAAATGAAACTCCTGTACCCAAATCCTGTGCATAATCCTGACGGTATGCTCTTATCATCGTTTTTAGAGTTTGATGCCACCTTTGCAAAGCTCCTTGTGACTCCGGATGAGAAGCTGTTGACTTAAACTGTTTTATCCCCAAACTGTTCATTACTTCCTTAAACAGCTGTGTCATGAAATTTGACCCCTGATATGATTGTATTTCTTTAGGTAAACCATATCTTGTAAAAAATTAAGTTAACTCTTCCACAATCTTCTTTGTTGTAATATTTCTTCAAGGTATCGTTTCAGGAAACCTGGCAGACACATCCAATATTGTCAGTAAATACTGATTTCCACTTTTAGTCTTAGGGAGGGGTCTTACAAAATCAATCGCAACCCTGGTAAAAGGTTCTTCAAATGCTGATATTGGGATTAAAGGTGCTGGCTTAATCACTGCCTGTGGTTTTCCTGTTATTTGACATGTATGACAGGTTATACAGAATTTGACTACATCCCTATGCAATCCTGGTCAAAAAAAACCTCTATATCTTTTCCTGTGTTTTCCTAATTCCTAAACATCCCCTCATTGGAATTTCATAAGCAATCCTTAGAATCTAATTTCTATACCACAATGGGATAACAATCTGATGCACCTCCCTCCAGCTTTCATTTGCTGAGACATGATCCAACTGCCACTTTCTCATTAAAATAACTTCCCGAAGATAATAACACACTGTTTCTGCATTAGCTTTCTGATATAATTGTTTTAATTGCAAATCATTTTCCTGTAATTCCACGAACCTCTTTGAGTTAAACACTTCAGCTGAACTGTTCTGTATTCCTTCCTCTTGAACAATGTTATCAAACACAGGGCCAGCTAATTAGATTTCAACACCTTCTTCTTGCCTTTGAACTACCTGCTCATCTTGCTTATTTTGGCCCTTGATCTCATTATAACACAATCAGGAAACAATCCAGGATGTTCCTCCTGTAGCACTTCTGTTGAAAACACTTCTACAGGCTGCTCAACTACCATAGGCATCACCCACATTTGCGATCCAGGTATTACCCAGAATAAATTGATCCCCTACAATGGGCAATTTTTCCACCACTCCAACTATAACTTCACCTGTCCTCCATTTGCTCTTTAAATTTATCTTCCACAATGGAATAGATTTAGCATCTCCATGAACCCCACTTATTATTACCTGTTCCTGCAATACTACATTTGAACAACAAATATCACTATCCCACAACATTAAGGATTGACTGACCCCTGTGACTCTTAAAATTTTAACATCTTTATCTACTCCACCCTGTACACATGGAAAGACTTTCCCTTCACACACAAAGTCTTTAAACATTTCTGCAACCTGCTCCTCAGAATTCTCTTGAGTAAACTGTGAACACATTCCCACTTCTTCACCTTTCACTGATTGTCCCTGTTTCACCTGTACACAAACCACTGGTTTCTCCTGTGCCTGAACCTCAGAACCCACAGCACTTTTACTTCCAGAGCTTTTCTGTTCCCCAACAATTCCAACAGATTTTTCCTGCAATTTCCAACTCACTGACTTTGTGTGCCCCACTTTATTACAATGAAAACACCTCAATTGTCGAATGTCACTTCTACCTTCAGCACCTTCCTTTTTATTCTTTGAAAAATCTTCCTGGGAACTTCCAGCTGCTCCTTCTCTTCCCTGACTACCTACCTTCCTTTCACCTTCCCACGTTTTATCCTTTTCCAATTTGAAAGGGTGATGGGAAAAAGGTTTAGTCCTATGAACTAACTCATAATCATCAGCTACCTCTGCTGCTTGTCTTATAGAATCAACCCTCTGTTCCTCCACATGAGTTCTCACTACTGAAGGGATTGAACCTTTAAATTCTTCCAAAAGAATGACTTCCCTAAGAGCTGCATAGGTTGTTTCTATTTTAAATGCCTGTATCCACCAGTCAAAATTACTTTGTTTTACTCTTTCAAGCTTAATATAAGTTTTCCCAGGCTACTTTCTGTACTCCTAAATTTCTGCCTGTGTGCTTCAGGAACCAACTCCTATGCACTCAAAATAGCATTTATAGCCTCATCATAATTCACCGACATTTCTTCTGAAAGCAAAGTATATACCTTATGTGCCCTATCTAACAACATAGGCTATAATATTAACGTGCAGTTTTCCTGTGGCCATTTCATCTGTTTATCTAGCTTCTCAAATAAAATAAAAAATGCTTCAATACCTTTTTCCTCAAACTTTGGAAGAGCTTGTACAAATTTAAACATCTCCCCACAGGGTTCTCTAGGGATAAATCCTTTATCACCTACTGACATCTCTTTTTTAACTGCCAACATTTCTGGTTGGAATTCTCTCTTCTCCCTCTTTTTCTCTTTCCTCCTTCTCTATCTTTATAATTTCCAATTCCCTTTTAAAAGCCATTTCTCTGTCCTTTGCTTCTAATTAAAGCTTCTTCATTTGCAACTGAAGTCTCACCACCTCCAGCTGTAACTCACTAGTGTCAAGTTTCACTTCCAACTGTAGATGCTGTGCTATACTTTTAATTATATCTGATTTCCTGGCACCCTCAGGTAACCCCAATTTTAATTTATCTGCTAACTCTGTTAACTTATTTTGGTTATTCCCTCCAACCAAATCAGAGTTATCTCTTCTACTCCCAGACAAGTCTTTAGAATTACCAAAGCCTCTTGCAGTCTCACCACTTCTAAAATACCTCACCAACTCCTCAATTCAAAGTGCCTCTCAAACTCGTAACCAATTCCTAACCAATCAAGGAATTAGAAATATAATTTATCCCAGCACAGCCCTCAAGAAGTGGGGTGAAAACTTGATGCATTTTTAGCAGCTACCAAGCAATATGTTTATATTACTAATAAAATTGATATTATGAAAGGGGTTTCATTGTTAAAAAGTGAAGTTTAAAGAGGCTGGTGAGACTTTGAGAATTTGAATTCAATCAGTGGTGGTAGGTATAACTTCAGTAGTTTGCGGGTGTGCAGGGCAGAGGCAATGTGAGATCAAAAGGCAGCTGTAACCCTCCAACTGACTCCACAGCAACCAAAGTGAAAGAATCTCGTTTTGAATTCATAAGGTGAAAATGCTTTGCCTGGTGTTTGGTTAAGTCTATGGGTTGTTGTTGCCTTAATGGAGATTCGTTTGGGAATTTGTTAAAAGTTATGATCGTACTAATTTGTAGCCATGTGTATATATATTTTAACCTGTGTGAATTAAATAAAATGTTTCATTTAGTTAAATATGAAACCTCGAGAACTGGTGGTGTGCTTCCTGAATTTAGAGTTGCATCTCAAACATAACACTTAAAATTATTGGTTATGACAGTTGTTTAAAGTTTCCCTCTGGGATTTTTAATTAACTCCGCTTTACCAACTGCATTGGTCATAACAGTACTGAAGGAGGTAACAAGGATAGGGAGGGTTGTAGGGGCTGGAGGAGGTTACAGAGATAGGGAGTTGTGTAGGGACTGGCGGTGGTTACAGAGATAGGGAGGATTGTAGGGGCTGGAGGAGGTTACAGAGATAGGGAGGGTTGTAGGGGCTGGAGGAGGTTACAGAGATAGGAAGGGGTGTAGGGGCTGGAGGAGGTTACAGAGATAGGGAGTTGTGTAGGAACTGGAGGGGGTTAAAGAGATAGGGAGGGGTGTACAGACTGCAGGAGGCTACAGATTTAGGGAGTGGTGTAGGGACTGAAGGAGGTGACAGAGGTAGGGAGGAATGTAGGGACTGGAGGAGGTTACAGATAGAGGGAGGGGTGCAAGGACTGCAGGAGGTTATGGATTTAGGGAGCACTGTAGGGGTTGGAGGAGGTTACAGACATAAGGAGAGCTTCAATCACACTTGACTGAAGCTGTTATCTTCATTACAACAGTTTATCTGTAACGATCGGACACCCTGGAGCTACATGGAGAGCAGCTGGCTACAGGAATCTGGGAGTTTAATATAATATTGAAGTGTTGTGATGTCTGGGGCCAGAGGAATAAATGGCTGAAGCTGCTGTTTATTGGTTTATTACAATCTGGAAGATCGCCCTGGTAACAACACAGATACAGAAAAGATGTAATGTGCCTCTGAATCAATCAGAACAGGAAGAGCATTAAGGAAGATGAGACGGCTCTGTACAAGGCATAGAAATATCGAATCTTACAGCACAAAACGAAGCCATTCAGCCCATCATACCTGTTGCTGGCTCTTTGAAAGAGCCATCCAATTAGACCCAGAACCCTGTTCCTTCTCCATAACCCTGAATATTTCTCCCCTTAAAATATTTATCCAATTCCATTTTGAAAGTTGTCCTGCTATTATAATGGTTTCTATATAAGACCTGAGGTGCCAATTGCTCATAATGGACTGGGTAAACACACAGTCGGTTCATTTATTAATACTAGGCACATGAGAACAGTTATACATGGTATAAAGTTTGGAGGTATCTGTGGTGTGTGCGTGTCCTCAGCTCAAAGCAAAAGTGAAACTAAAACTGGATCACATGACACACCGCTTCTAGTGATGATAGCCTTTAAAGGCATATTACAACATCCCCTTTCTTTTTAAAGTTACTCCCCCCCCCCCACCGACCTCCCTGCTTTCAAAGAGGTATAACTATTTACAATATTTGTTTGAACTTAGATACCATTACATAAGTGTACAGGACAAGTGAATCTATGAGTCTCTAAAGAGTAGCTGTAACCTGCTGGTGCAATCAGATCTTGTAATGAGAATCTTGGCTGGAGGTGTCTTTAACAGCTCCCAGTGTTCTGTGGGATTGTCAATCTCGGATGTTGCTCCTGGTTGCATTTGGGATCTTGTCCTCAATGCAATGGGCTGCAGGGCTGGCGAGGAGTTGGAATAGATCCGATTTGTCCCCGGTTATGCCTCACTGTCGAACATTTGTGTGCAATGACTTTACAGGACCTTGGTTCTGAACAAATCCTTGTCCTCTTGGCTGGTTGTCCCGTCCCTGCTGTGGGGTTCTGGGTGCAACCGTGTTTTCCCAACTCTAAACGTGGCAATTCTGTACCTGCATTTCTCCTGTGCACATTGGTCATCTTCGCTTGTCGTTTTAGAATCTGCTCGATAGTGTCTGAGAGAGTAGGATGGGTATGAGTAGGTAAATTGTTACTCACTCGTCTGCTAAACATGAGTTCTGTTGATGGAATAGTTGCACTTAATGGTGTCACCCTCAAATGTAACATTGTTTCCTCTACCTACATTTGAGAATTAAGGATTTCACCATGTGATTCATTTGTTCAGCTAGGCTGTTAGATCTAGGTAACGAGTAGTGTGATTGATATTCCATTTCTCACACATGCTAAAATGACTCACCAACAAATTGCGGACTGTTATCCATACCGAGTTCTCTCGGCACTCCAAATAAATGGAAAATAGCACTTAGAGTGTGTGTGACAATTGTTCTTGACATAGTGAGCAATTGTTGAATAATGGGGTACTTGGTAAAGTGGTTGACGATGAAGTCAATGCCTTGGACATGAAAGACGTCGGATGTGATTTTGGGCCAAGGATGGATTGGAACTTCAAATGGAATCAGTGGTTCTTTGTAGTGATTTGATGTATACTCGTGACATGCCTCACATCTCTTGACAATGGCGTCAATGTCATTGTCCATACCCAACCAACAGACTCCCTCTTGCGAGTTTTCTCATCTGACCTATGCCCATGTGTGAGTGATGAAGTTGTTGAAGAATATTAAGTCACAAAGGTTGCGGTATGATGACCTGGCTGCCTTTAAAATGTCTCCTGGGGAGATACCTCTTTCTTCTCGATAAAGCTGAAATAGCCTCACCGGTTTGTGGATCAGCTGAATTGAATCAGGTGATTCTTCAGTGATGGTTTCCCACAGTTTCTGTCCTGCAGAATCTTTTGCCATTTCTTCTGGTCACTGTTAATGTTAATTTTACACAAAATGTACCACATCAATTTGGTGAACATCTTCAGGTTTGGTGTCAATGAAGTCAACTTGTAGATCTAAGGATATATCTTCTGTTTTCACTGGTTTAGGCAATTTATTAAGTGTATCCAAAGTGACCATCACAGTACCTCATAGACTCATAGATGTTTACAGCAGAGGAGACGGCCATTCGGTCCATCATGTCTGTGCTGGTCAACAAAGATCTGACTACACTAATCCCATATTCTAATGCTTGGTTCATAGCCCTGGAGGCTATGGCAATGCAAGTGAATATCTAAATACTCCTTAAATGTTACGAGAGTTTCTGATTCAACCACCCTTTCAGGCAGTGAGTTCCAGACTCTCACCACCCTCTGGGTGAAAACATTTCTCCTCAACTCCTCTCTTAGCCTTCCACCTCTTATCTTAAATCTATGCCCCCTGGTTATTGACCCATCTACTAATGGAAAAAGTGCCTTCCTATCCACCCTATCTATGCCCCTCATAATCGTATCCACCTCTATCAGGTCCCCTCTCAACCTTCGCTGCTCCAAGGAAAACACCCCCAGCCTATCCAATCTTTCCTCATAGCTCAGACCCTCCAGCCCAGGCAGCATCCTGGTAAATCTCCTCTGCACCCTCTCCAGTGTAATCACATCCTTCCTATAATGTGGTGACCAGAACCGCACACAGTACTCCAGTTGTGGCCTAACTAGCGTTTTATACAGTTCCAGCTTAACATCCCTGCTCTTGTATTCTATTCCTCAGCTAATAAAGGCAAGTATCCCATATGCCTTCTTAACCACCTTATCTACCTGCTCTGCTACCTTCAGGAATCAGTGGATATGCACACCAAGGTCCCTCTGATCTTCAGTACTTTGCAGGGTCCTACCATTCATAGTGTAATCTCTTGCCTTGTTAGCCCTCCCCAAGTGCATTACCTCACACTTTTCCAGGTTGAATTCCATTTGCCACTGCTCTGCCCACCTGACCAGTCCATTGATATCCTCCTGCAGTTTACAGCTATCCTCCTCACTATTTACCACTCTACCAATTTTCGTGTCATCTGCAAACTTCTTGATCATACCCCCTACATTTAAATCCAAATCATTTATGTACACCACAAACAGCAAGGGCCCCAGCACCAAGCGGAACCCCACTGGAAACAGACTCCCAGTCATAGAAACATCCCTCTACCATCACCCTCTGATTCCTGCCTCTCAGCCAGTTTTGGATCCAACATGCCACTTTGCCTTGGACCCCATGGGCTCTTACTTTCTTGACCAGTCTGCCATGAGGGACCTTATCAAAAGCCTTGCTAAAGTCCATGTAGACCACATCAAATACATTACCCTCATCAACACTTCTGGTTATATCCTCAAATAATTCAATCAAATTTGTCAAACACAATCGTCCCTTAACAAATCCAAGCTGACTATCCCTGATTAATCCGTGTCTCTCCAAGTGCAGAAATGTTCTGTCCCTCAGAATTCTTCCTAGTAACTTCCCCACCACCGAGGTTAGACTGACTGACTGTAATTTCCTGGTCTATCCCTTCCTCCCTTTTTTAATGATGGGACAATGTTAGCAGTCCTCCAGTCCTCTGACACCTCACCTGTGGCCAGAGAGGATTTTGAAATTACTGCCAGAGCCCCTGATATCCCTTTCCTTGACTCCCCTAACAGCCTGAGATACATCTCATCCGGGCCTGTGGATTTATTCACTTTTAAGGCCGCTAAACCTGCTAGTACCTCCTCTCTCTCTATGTTAATTTCCTCTAATATTTCACAGTCCTCCACCCTGATATCTATATCTGCATTGTCCTTTTCCATTGTGAAGACCAATGCAAAATATTCATTGAGGACTGTACCCACATCTTCCGGGTCCACATTACCTCTATGGTCCCTAATTGGCCCCACTCTTTTACATATTTTAAAAAACTCTTTAGGTTGTCCTTTATTCTACCCACCAATGCTTTCTTATGCACTCTCTTAGCTTTCCTAATTTCCTTTTTAAGTTCCCCTCTGCACTTTTTATTCTCCCCTAGGGACTTTGCCATATTGAACCCTGGGTATCTGCCATTAGCTTCTCTTTTTTTTCTTAATCCTAACCTTTATGTCCCTTGAAATCCAGGATTCTCTGGACTTGGTCCCCCCCTTTGTCTTGATGGGAACATATTTGCCCTATACTCTCACTGTTTCCTCCTTGAATGCCTCCCAATGCCCTGACAGTTTTATCTGCAAGTAGCTGCTCCCAGTCCACTTGGGCCAAATTGTATCTCATCTCATTAAAATTAGCCTTTCCCCAGTTTAGAACTTTTATTCCCAGCCCAACCTTATCCTTGTCCATAACTATCCTAAATCTAACTAAATTATGGTCATTATCTCCAAAATGCTCCCCTACTGATACACCTTCCACCTGCCTGGGCTCAATTCTAAATATTAGGCCCAGAACTGCCCCCTCCTTTGTTGGGCTTTCTACGTACTGACTAAAAAAGTTCTCCTGGATGCAACTTAAGAATTTCTCTCCCTCCCTACCTTCCACACTAAAACTATCCCAGTTAATAGTTGGGTAATTAAAATACCCCACTATTACTGCTTTATTATTCTTACACTTCTCTGAGATTTGATTACATATTTGATCCTCTATCACTCCCTGACTGTTTGGGGGCCCATAGCACACACCCAACAGTGTGGTTGCCCCTTTTGTGTTTTTTACTCCTACCCACATGGCCTCATTTGATAATCCTTCCAGAATATCACCCCTCCTCACTGCTATAATTGATTCCTTGATCAACATTGTGATCCCTCTTCCTCTTCTATTCCCCTCTCTATCTCGTCTGAATATCCTATCACCAGGAATGTTGAGCTGCCAATCCTGCTTTTTTAGCCAAGTCTCGGCCATGGTTATGATACCATCCACCCAGGTGCCTGTCTGTGCCCTCCGCTTCTCTGTCTTATTCCTCACTCCTTACCTTAATATATATTCCATTCAGCCTTGCTAAACTCACTTCTTTCTTCTCTAGCCTATGTTTCCTCTGCCTTTCAGACTCACTCACTAGCATTTTAACTTCTAATTCCATCTCAGTTTCTCTCCCCTCTGAGCTACTTTTCAGGATCCCATCCCCCTGCCAATTTAGTTTAAATCCGCCCCAACAGCATTAACAAACCTCCCCGCGAGGATGATGGTCTCGCTCCTGTTCAGGTGTAACCTGTCCAACTTGCACAGACCCCACCTCCCCCAGAAACACTCCCAATGTCCCAGGAATCTAAAGCCCTCCCTCCTGCACCATATCTCCAGCCACACATTGATCTGCTCCATCCTTCTGTTCCTATACTCACCACCGCCTGGCACTGGGAGTAAACCTGAGATTACTACCGTCGAAGTCCTGATTTTCAATTTCCTACCTAACTCGCTAAAGTCTGCTTGCAGGACCACATTGCTCTTTCTACCAATGTCTTTGGTTCCAACATGGACCATGACCTCGGACTGTTCACCCTCCCCCCTTCAGAATGTCCTGCAGGTGCTCTGTAACATCCTTGACCCTGGCACCCGGGAGGTAACATACCATGCTGGAGTCATGTCTACAGCCGCAGAAGCGCCTGTCTTCTCCCCTCACTAACGAATCTCCTAACACTATCGCCCTTCCACACTTCTTCCTCCCCCCCTGAGCAGCTGGACCACCCACAGGGCCATGGCCTTGGCTCTGATTGGCTTCCACAGAGGGACCGTCACTCTCGCTGTTTTCCAAGGCTGATAAACGGTTTGCGAGTGAGATGCACTCGGGGGATTCCCTCACTACCTGCCTGGTCCCCTTCTTCTGTCTGGTGGTCACCCATTCCCTCTCTGCTTTTACTTCCTTAAGCTGCGGGGTGACCACATCCTGAAATGTGTTATCCATGAACCTCTCAGCCTCTCGTGAATACACTGTGGTGCCCCCAACTGCTGCTCAAACTCCAAAACCCAGAGCTTGAGTTGCTGCAGTCAGAGGCACCTCCTGCACACATGGTCACCCAGACCACCAGGAACTTCTGGGATTTCCCACATAGCGCAGGATGTGCAAATCACGGGACTGAGATCCCCAGACATATCTTAGCTAAATAGGATATGGGCCCTTGCTTTTACTTCACCCTTACTCCTATTTGAGTATAGAGTCGATGCTAGATCCTCTAGATAGACTAGCTCCTCTAATTCTGCTGACTGCTTGTCCCAGGGACCTTCTCTCCCACTTTCCTCTCCCTGGCTTGTACCTAATCTCACAGCCATAACCTTGAATGTTTATCAAGAGGCGTTACAATTTTGGCAGTGCACTGGTCAATGGCTTTCATCAAATCATCTCCAGTGGCTTTCTATAAAAACAGAAAATGCTGGAAAACCTCTGCAGGCCTGACAGCACCTTTGAAGAGAGAAACAGAGTTAACATTTCGAGTCTCTTCTTCAGGTTAGCTTGTGGTCAGTCTCCACTACAAATCTTTTGCCAAATAGATCTGCATGAAAACGCATGATTCCAAACACTAAAGCTAATGATCCCCACTCAATGTTGGAGTAGTTGGATTGTGTTACAAACAGAGATTTTGAAGCAAATGCAATCGGTTTGCCTTTTTGTAGTCTGCATGTTCCCAGACCTATCTGTGAAACATCTATCCCCACAGTAGTTGTCTCCTGAGGACTGTAATATTGTAATGTCGATGTTTCTGACAATGACTGTTTCAGAGTTTCAAGAGGTATCGGTCTTCGTGCCTCAGGAATGGCACATCCTTCCTCAACAATTCCCTTAGCGACGAAGATTTTTGAGCACAATTGGGAATGTATGGAGACAAGAAATTAATGAGACCTGAACATCTTCGAAGATCATTCTTAACTTGAGGTGTTGGCATGCCTTTAATATCCTCTATTTTACTTGTATCGTGATATGTGCCAGTGCTGCAATAAATAGAACCAAAGAAACTGGTATGTTGCACGCTGATGTCATATTTCAGACAGATGGACACCAATCCTGAATTATGAGCCACTTGCATCAATAAGTGCAGATTATGGTCATATTCTTTTTTCTATTCTTTCATGGGCTGTGGGCATCACTGGCAAGATCAGCATTCATCGCCCATCCTTAATTACCCTTGAACTGATTGGCTTGCTCAGCCATATCAGAGGGCAGTTAAGAGTGAACAACATTGTTGTGGGTGTGGAGTCCCATGTGGGCCAGACCAGGTAACAACAGCAGATTTCCTTCCCTAAAGGGCATTAATGAACCAGATGGGTTTTTATAACAATCAATTATAGTTTCATGGCCACCATCACTGAGATTAGCATTTAATTCCAGATTTTATTTGTTGAATTTAAATTCCACCAGCTGCCATAGTGGGATTTGAACTCATGTTTGCAGGGAATTTACCTGGGCCTCTGAATTAATAGTCCAGTGACATTGCTACTACGTCACCATCTCCCACAAGAGGTACATTATCTGCGACACAGATGCATCTTGGTACAATTCATATAACATGGTCCACGTGTGCTTGAAATAGATCCTGGCTAATGAATAGATGTCACTGAAAACAGGATCATCCAAATGGGGCACAAAATGTAGTAAGCTCCTGGGACTTTTCTGTGAGGCGTATTGACCAGTAACCATGTTTGGCAGCAAGCTTCAAGAAGAAATTTACACCTGCAAATCTCAGATTTAAATCTTCGAATGCAGGTATTTTTGTAAGGACAACCTTTCAATGTCATGGATCAAGGAATACTCTCAATGATCTGTCTTTCTTTATGACACTTGTGATTGAGCTGCAACAATCTGGGTGCTCTGGTACTCTTCTAATGAGTCTGTCTTTCTCCATTTTGTCTAGTTTGACCTTCAATTTGTCTTGTATATGGCAGCTGCACTTACATGGTGGATCAATGGATAGACTTGCATTCTCCTGCAAGTGTAATGCTGCAGCTCCCTTGAAATTGAAAATTTTGTCAAAACATTCTGGATATTTTGATGTTGGATCATGAACTGAGGTGACGGGGTAGTTTCTGAGGTTGGTTTGCCCTGTGATGTCTGACTGATTCCATGGATTGTCACTAGTGTGAGAACACAACATGCTAGGCCTTTAGTCTCCGTGATGTAGAACATCTGTGGCACCCAATAGGATCGATTGTACTTGCACTCCAGGACTGTGGATCCTGAACATGGAATTAGTGAACTGTTGTATACTGAAAGTTTCACAGGAGTAGGTTTTGCAATAGCCCTCCATGTCTGTGGGCACGTGTCTTTTAAAATTCACAGTATTGTAGGTTAGCACTTGACCCTGTGTCAATCTTGGCCAATAACAATTAGTTACCAACCCACCTTGGGTGGATAATTTGAATCTTGGAATACACTTCAGACGGTGTGACGGTGTCTGTTTTCCATGAGATTAACAGCATGAAACATATGTTCACTGTTCTTCATCTCATCGTGCACATTATCATCATGTTCTGGTTTGTCAATCACCTCATGTATATGTTTCTGACGGTTTACATTCTTATTGATTGACTGGCTGTGTACGGCCTGTTTGGATCAGTGCACAGCTCTTTGTAGCTGCAGCAGCTTTTGCTCTTGTGCACTGCCACTGCCAATGGACCTTTCTGCCAGATGCTATGCATAATTGATGAAAGGCTGGGCATTTCCTTTGTGACGACTGGGAGAGGAGAAGTGAACTGTCTGTCTCTAGTTCCACTACTCCAGTGGTCACAACATGTATTTAAATGATTGTCCAGCTAGCTATATGGCCAAATATGTGAATTACCCATGAATCTCAGGATGACTGCTTGTTATGGCACAGCCCATTGTAAATACTGAGGTGTTCAAATCCCAGGGGGAAACTTGAAACAACTGACACAGCTTGTTTTGCAACTTGTATAAATTTCGAGATGCTGCCTTGAATTCATTTGTAATAAGACCACCAAGTCATATAGAGTTTTTACAAAACTAAATTAAACATTTATTAACAAGAAAAATGATTTATAAGCATGTATGTATGCCTACAAATGATTACTATTGTAACTTCTAAGTCCCCTCCTTAATCTGACTCCCAGTTACACTTTTGTTAAGGCAACAATAAGACACATCGATTTTAAAAGACCCAGGCAAAGAAACATGGTGCCCTGAACCAATCGAATTCAAAGTGAGTTTTCTTAACTTCGGTTCTTTGAAAACAGCAGCTTGAGGTGTAAATGCTGAAGGCTTTCCACACTTGTAAGATCTTAGAATTCCTTCCCTTACACACAGCTTTCACTCCTTTATACTTATTTTCCCCTTTGAATGCAAATTCCCATTGTTTCACTATGGGCTGAACCTTCCGGTTGCTATGCAGGGGCGGACCCGACACACTGAGGTGTAAAATGACACGAGATGATGTTGGGCATGTGTCCCGATGTCATCGCGAGTCATCTCGATATTTCACTCAGCGGTACATGCTGGAGTCTGCTGCACACCTGCCGAAATGTCAGCGGCTCTCTTAAGGCCATTAAGAATGTAATGAAACTAGTTAAGAACACTGCCCATCCAACCGAAAAGCCCAAAAGGCCTTTGCGTTTTTCAGGAAACTTCGCCCATGGGCGGGATGAGGTTTCCTGAAGCTTTTATAAAACCAATAAAATAATTTCCCCACCTTTACAAACATGTCCAACTCGTGTGACACTGCCATGTTTAAATAAATTCTAACATGATTTACTAAAGTTTTTTATTGTCTATTCAGTCTCCCTAAGGCAGCTCCGTGCCTCACGGAGATTGCTGCGCTCTTTAGTGCACGTGTGTGAAGGAGCGCAGGCCCCGACTCTCCCTCCTTCCCTCAGCCCGTACAGGTAGTGCTGAGCGCTACCAGCCACGCATTACACTGGTGGACCTTTATTGGCCCGCCTGCGTAAAAAAGTGATGCGCAGCTGATCGCGGGCAGCAATCGGCTCTGTGCCCACCCCCACACCCACCCGCACCCCCCCCACCCCCACCCCCACCCCCACCCTCTCCGGCCCAGCCTGCCCACCATAGGAAAAATTCTCCCTTGTGTCTTTGGACTTTACCATCCTGATCATAAACATGTATCATTGTACTAATTTTGCCAGTAATCTATGGGCAAAAATAAACACACAGTTTCCAAACTTCCCCTGGCCAAGTGAGATATTTCACCCCCTCTTTTGAAAACAATCTAGTCTGGCTTAATTCAAAATGCAAATCTCCTTTTTCACCCGACATTCTAAACATCCCCCTCCCCCATGTTTACCATGTTTATATCAAAGCTTTCAGATCAGTTGCCTTTAATTCAATTAAGTCTCACACACCGACACAAACAGAACAGGTACCACTCGTTTACAATAAACTCCAATAACATTATGAGAAATATGATATCTTCCTGACAGCACTCAGTGCCCCGGTTTCTTCAAAGAACAACAAATTATTAGTTTATTATAGAACCAGACTTGTCAAATAGAAAGGCAAAACTTATTAGCATACAGCATGAAATATGAAAGTATATTAATTACTCTTTCTAACTCTCTCTCTCACACGCGTGCGCACACACACACACACACACGGTAATGCTCTGGGGACCCAGATTGAAACCTGCCACGACAGATACTAAAAAATCTGGAATTAAAAGTCTAATGATGACCATGAAACCATTGTCGATTGTTGTAAAAACCCATCTGGTTCACTAATGTCCTTCAGGGAAGGAAATCGGCCATCCTTACCTGGTCTGGCCTACAGGTGATTTCAGACCCACAGCAATGTGGTTGACTCTGAAAAGGCCGAGCCAGACACTCAGTTGTAACAAACAACTACAAAGTCACAAAAAAAGGAATGAAACCAGACGGACCACCCGGCGTTGACCAGGGCACCGGAAACAACCCTGCAATGTCCTCCTTAATAACAGCTGGGGGCTAGTGCCAAAATTGGGAGAGCTGTCTCACAGACTAGTCAAGCAACAGCCTGACATAGTCATCCCCACGGAATCATATCTTACAGATAATGTCCCAGACCCAACCATCATCATCCCTGGGTATGTCCTGTCCCACCAGCAGGACAGACTCAGCAGAGGTGGGGGCACAGTGGTATACAATCGGGACGGAGTTGCCCTGGGAGTCCTCAACATCATCTCCGGACCCCATGAAGTCTCATGGTATCAGGTCAAACATGGGCAAGGAAACCTCCTGCTGATTACCACCTACTGCCCTCCATCAGCTGATGAATCAGTGCTCCTCTATGTTGAACATCACTTGGAGGAAGCACTGAGGGTGGCAAGGGCACAGAATGTACTCTGGGTGGGGGACTGTTATGAAAATATAATTATTTTCATAATATTATTGTGATTTATTGTAAAAGTGGGTTAATGGCAGGTAACTAATGTGTGTGTGTGTGTGTGTGTGATTTAACTGAATTGGAGACAGCTGGTCTGGAGGTTTTGAGTTATCAAAAACAAGCTAGGTTTGAAATGCTAAATATGTAAACATGGCTAAACTTTTTGAATGTGAGGTGTAAGGAAAATTTGCATTTTAGAAAATTAGTTTTGTTTACATTTCAAATTGATAGTAAAATGTTACACCTAGCTAGAAGAAACTAAGCCAAACAGTGTATTTATTTTCCCAAAGGTTACTGATAAAATTAGTACTATTAAAAGATTTATATTATGAGAAAGGTAAAGTTCCAAAGATACATTGGAACAATGGAATTTGCATTAAAAAGGGAGAAACATGTATAAAGGAGATCAGGCTATGTGTAAGAGAAAATGGCATTCTAAGACCTAGCAAGTGTGAAAAGCCTCCAGCCTCTGTGTATCAAGTTGCTGTCTACAGGAGCCGAAGCTGAGAAAACTCCTCTGAATTCTCTTAACCAGGATATTGTGTTGTTTTGGCTGGGTCTGTTTAAATCTATTTGTTTTTCTACTGTTGCCTTAACGGAGGTGTAACTGGGAGCCAGATTAATTAGGGGTTTTAGGGTTTATTACAGTAGTAATTTGTAGACCTATGTATGTGCTTGAAATCTTTTCTTTGCTAATAAATGTTTAATCTAGTTTTCTAAAAGCCTCTGAAGTTGTGGTAGTCATATTACTCCTGAATTCAGGCATGCTTCTTGAAATAAAAAGCAAATTGCAAATCAGTTGTGACCGTGTGGTCCAGTTTCCCTCCTGGATTTGACCCGCTTGGCGCACATCACCTGACGTGTCATAACAGAGACATCAAGGTCCGTCACCAAGAGTAGCTTGGTAGCACCACTACTGATTGAGCTGTTATTCATTCTTTCATGGGATGTGGGCATCGCTGGCTAGTGTTTATTGCCCATCCCTTGTTGACCTTGTTTAGAGGGCATTTAAGAGTCAACCACATTGCTGTGGATCTGGATTCTCCCTAAAGGGCATTAGTGAACCAGATGGGTTTTTAAGAAAATCGGCAAATCCATGTTTTTTTTTATTGAATACAAATTCACCACCTGCCGTGACTGCATTTGAACTCGGATCCCCAGGCCATTAACTTGGACACCTAGGTTACTAGTCGAGTAACAATACCACTATGCCATCACCTCCCTGACTCACCGGTTGAGTCCTAAAGGACATCGCTGGTAGTTTGGGCCTGCGACAGGTGGTGAGGGAACTAACAAGAGGGGAAAACATACTTGACCTGATCCTCACCAACCTGCCTGCTGCAGATGCATCTGTCCATGACAGTATCGGTAGGAGTGACCACCACACAGTAGTGGAGACGAAGTCTCATCTTCACATTGAGGATTCCCTCCATCGTGTTGTGTGGCACTACCACCGTGCTCAGTGGTAAAAATTTCAAACAGATCTAGCAGCTCGAGGCTGGGCATCCATGAGGTGCTGTGGGCCATCAGCAGCAGCAGAATTGTACTCGAACACAACCTGTAACCTCATGACCCAGCATATCCCCCACTCTACCATTACCATCAAGTCAGGGGATCAACCCTGGTTCAATGAAGAGAGCAGGAGGGCATGTCAGGAGCAGCACCAGGCATACCTAAAAATGAGGTGTCAACCTGGTGAAGCTATAACACAGGACTACTTGCATGCCAAACAGCATAAGCAGCAAGTGATAGACAGAGCTAAGTAATTCCACAACCAACAGATCAGATAAAAGCCCTACAGTCCTGCCATATCCAGTCATAAATGTTGCTGGACAATTAAACAACTCACTGGAGGAGGAGGCTCCACAAATATCCCCATCCTCAATGATGGAGGAGCCCAGCACATCAGTACAAAAGATAAGGCTGAAGCATTTGCTACAATCTTCAGCCAGAAGTGCCAAGTGGATGATCCATCTCAGCCTCCTCCAGAGGTCCCCAGCATCATAGATGCCAGTCTTCAGCCAATTCAATTCACTCCACGTGATATCAAGAAACAGCTCAAGGTGCTGGATGCTGCAAAGGCTGTGGACCCTGACAATATTCCAGCAATAGTACTGAAGACCTGTGCTCCAGAACTTGCTGCGCCCCTAGCCAAGCTGTTCCAGTACAGCTACAACACTGGCACCTACCCAGCTATGTGGAAAATTGCCCAGGTATGTCCTGTACACAAAAAGCAGGACAAATCCAACCCAGCCAATTACTGCCCCATCAGTCTACTCTCCATCATCAGTAAAGTAATGGAAGGGGTGATCAACAGTGCTGTCAAATGGCACTTGTTTAGCAATAACCTGCTCACTGATGCCCAGTTTTGGTTCCGCCAGGGTCACTCAGCTCCTGACCTCATTACAGCCTTGGTTCAAACATGGACAAAAGAGCTGGACTCCCGAGGTGAGGTGAGAGTGACTGCCCTTCACATCAAGGCAGCATTTGACTGAGTGTGACATCAAGGAGCCCAAGCAAAACTGGAGTCAATGGGAATCAGGGGGAAAACTCTCCGCTGGTTGGAGTCATACCTAGCACAAAGGAAGATGGTTGTGGTTGTTGGAGGTCAGTCATCTCAGTTCCAGGACATCACTGCAGGAGTTCCTCAGGGTAGTGCCCTCAACCCAACCATCTTCAGCTGCTTCATCAATGACCTTCCTTCCATCATAAGGTCAGAAGTGGGGATGTTCACTGATAATTGCACAATGTTCAGCACCATTCGTAACTCCTCAGATACTGAAGCAGTCCATGTCCAAATGCAGCAAGACCTGGACAATATCCAGGCTTGGGCTGACAAGTGACAAGTAACATTTGCACCACACAAGTGTCAGACAATGACCATCTCCAACAAGAGAGAATCTAACCATCGCCTCTTGATGTTCAATGTTATTACCATCACTGAATCCCCCAGTATCAACATCCTGGGAGTTACCATTGACCAGAAACTGAACTGGGCTAACCATATAAATACTGTAGCTACAAGAGCAAGTCAGAGGTTAGGAATCCTGTGGCGAGTAACTCACCTCCTGACTACCCAAGGCCTGTCCACCATCTACATGGCACACGTCAGGAGTGTGATGGAATATTCCCCACTTGCCTGGATAAATGCAGCTCCCACAACACTCAAGAAGCTTCACACTGTCCTGGACAAAGCAGCTTGATTGGCACCACATATACAAACATTCACTCCCTTCTCCACCGACGCACAGTAGCAGCAGTGTGTGTACCATCTACAAGATGCACTGCAGGAATTCACCAAGGCTCCTTAAGCAGCACCTTCCAAACCCATGACTACTACCACCTAGAAGGACAAGGGCAGCAGACACAGGGGAACATCATCACCTGGAAGGTCCCCTCCAAATCACTGACCATCCTGACTTGGAAATATATCGCTGTTCCTTCACCGTCGCTGGGTCAAAATCCTGGAACTCCCTCCCTAACAGCACTGTGGGTGTACCTACACCACATGGACTGCAGCGGTCCAAGAAGGCAGCTCACCTGCTTTCCCTTTTATTCCATGAGCTAGAATATTGCTCACAAGTCTATGGTGTGACACTGTATCAGAAGCCTTTTGAAAATCCATATACACCACATCAACAGTGTTTCCTTTATCAACCTTCTCTGTTACCTCCTCAAAAAGCTCCAGCAAGTGAGTTAAACATGGTTTTCCCTTAATGAACCCATGCTGGTTCAGACACACCAGAATCAAGAAACCTTTCGCTCTGTACGCTGTTTAAACATTTTGAATTGGGTTTGTGGGTCAGCTCCAACCCAATTCAAACTGAGGAATACTGTGGACCTTCTGACAATATCCCTTTGACCTTCCTTTTCCGTTATTACCTGGGATCATTGTCCCTGTAGCTGCTTTCACACGCTTTTCCAAAGCTCTGCGCAAGGAGGCAAGATGTGGCATGATGGCAGAGTAATGGCGTCCCTGCTTTTTACTGATTGTTCAGCAGCTCCCACAGCCGCTCATTATAGTCACAACATTCCCTGGGCCGATTTTTAAAACCTTTCCTTGGGTTTTTTTTTTGTTTGACTCCCCCTTGCTCGCTATTGATCCAACCCGCACCCTGATTGCTCACCGTTCCTGACTGAGCTAACCTGGTGCTGGCCCTCTCGATGGGTTGTCCCACTCATTGAGCTGATAGGCTAGGCACTACAATCTCACCACGAGGGAACTGTCTGCTCACCAGCTCCTGAACATTAGTTTGGCGCTATATCCTCAAAGTTATTATTGAATCTGCTTCCAATCCTGTTTCAGGCAGATCACAACCACTCACTGTGTAAAAAAAAAAAAATTCTCCTCATCTCCCCCTCTGGTTGTCTTACTGATTCCCTTCAATCTGTGTCCCTCTGGTTACCGACACTCCTGCCACTGGAAACAGTTTCTCCTTATTTACTCTATCCAAACTCTTCATGATTTAATTTTGTGGAGAAGCTGGGATTGTTCTCCTGAGAGCAGAGAAGCTTAAACAGAGACTTAATAGAGGTGTTCAAAATCATGAACCGTTTTCATTATAATTATAATTACTGTATCAATAATATAATTAAAATTATTATAAAACGATCTTGTAACCGGGCTAATAGATTACTCCCAACTCCCTGAGCCCTTATCTCGAACAACAACCTTCCGTCTGTGACCTTATCGAAGGCTTTTTGAGAATCCAAATTTACCAAATCCACCGGTTCCCCTTTCTCCAACCTGCTTGTTACATCCTCAAAAAACTCAAATAGATTTGACAAATATAATTTTCATTTCATAAAACCATGCTGTCTCTGCCTAATCATATTATGATTAAGAAACATAAACTATGGTTGAATTGTGACTCCCGGAGGCTCCATGGGGGAGGGACATGTGCAGAAATTGAAGCCGAGATCTATTAACTGAACAAGTCTCAGAAATGTCAAGTGTTCCTCAGAGAAAATGGTTAATGATTCATTTCACTCACAAGTGTCTCCTTATTCAGTGAGGACAAGCAGCTGGTAGAGTTTCTCAGAGAGAGTAAGAAGGCGTGAATGAAAGAGAAATGGACGGTGATCAAAGATAGAGGGAAGGAAGAGACTTTAAAGGATGAGTTTGGAAAGTGCTGCGAGTGTCTGGGATGTGGGAGGATGCGATTGTTTTATTCCAGGAAGGGTGAGCAGCTGACCTCTCAATTACTGTCGTCCATTCTGTGAGCTCTCACTCTCCAGCACAGGGAGATCCCAGCCACTAAAGCTCTGTGTCTGTTCATTCAGGATCATTGTCAGGGGAGAAGGCCTGAGAGAGAAAACAGGGTTAAGATTGTTAACTGTTCAGAGATTTTCCAGTGTTCAGATTCTGATGGGAAAGGAAAATAGAACAGGGCTGGAAATAGGATTTCCAGCAGACACCTCCAGTGGAAGAACTAGTACCGGAGCAGGAAGAATGGGCTGAATGGCCTACTTTTGTACTGTGATTCTATAATGGAACTGATGAGACACCAGGACCAGAATCGATTGGAATGATTGGGATTGAGCTCAGGATTTGGGGAGCTGTGTTGTAACCAACACAGGATTTTATGTGAGTTCAGGAGTTTAATTCCAATATTGTTCTAAAGAAAGAAAGACCTTGCTTTTCTATAGCACCTTTCACCACCTCAGGATGTCCCAAAGTAAATTCCAGCTAATGAAGTATTTGTGAAGTGTACTCACTGCTGTAATGCAGGAAACACCGCAGCCAATTTGCACACAGCAAGATCCCACAATTAGCAATGTGATCATGAGCAGATAATCATATTTTGTGGCGTTGACTGAGTGATAAATATTTTCCAGGACAGTGGGGAGAATTCCCTGATCTTCTTTGGGATAGTGTCCTGGGATCTTTTACAACACCTGGCAGGACAGGCTGGCACAACTGACACTGGGCTACATTATCTCTTAAGTTGGACACTGAATGGTATTAAATCCAGTCCAGCAGCTCCACACAGATGAGGAATATTTAACTCGGTCACTGTTTCACACAGTGTTTCTAAAGAGAGGGCTAGCAGCAATCTGTAGGGCAGATAGGCCTCAGTGTACAGCGGGAATGTTCGTGTTTCCTGAGACAGGAACAGAGCACTGAGCTTTGAGAGAACCTGTCAGATTGTATTAAACTCAGCAGTCGGTGAGTCGATGACTGAGACAACAGAGAGACTGAAATCCATCAGAATCTCAACTGACTGAAGGCAGTGGGTGTTGGAGAAACTCGAGAAATACATGAGGGAGAAAGGAACAGAGGGATACGGGGATAGGCTGGGATGAAGAGGAGGTGGCAGGAGGTTCGTGTGGAGCATGAACACCAGCACAGACCAGTTGGGCTGAATGGCCTGTTTCAGTGCTGGACATTCTGGGTAATGTGTCAGACAGGAAAAAGCTATTGTTTGAATTCCTAAGGCACCTTTATCTCACAGGTTTTATTCCTTGTCTCACTCCTTTCCCTCAGTCAGAAACACCAGTCAGAAATTTGGGACAATATCTATTTCTGAAGCTTCTTGACTGAAGCCTTTCTCCCTTTCTCTTTGTCTAATTTGTTCAACAGTTTCACAGACACAAAGACTGACAAAGATGTAACACGATCCACAATAAAACATCCCCTGAGACAGTTTGTAAAAATTCATTCTCAGTGTGAGGGTATTACTGACAAGGCCGGCACTTATTGCCCATCCCTAATTACCCCGAGAAGCTGGTGCTGAGCTGCCTTCTGGAACCCCCTGGTACAAGCTTTGATACAACTGAGTGTTTCACTGGAGCCCTCAGGGACAGTTAATGCTGAACCACTCTCTGTGGATTATTAACACAGTAACAGAGCCACTGCACTGACACCAAATCTCTCCCCAACATCCGTGTTGAGGAGCAGCATCTCCTCAGGAGTCAATATTACTCCCAGTGATTACAAACACTGAAAGAGTGTCCTCGTGTTTGTTCAATTCTGAAACTCTGTTTATCTGTTGTAGTTGTGGTGATTTAAGATTCCTTTTCACAATCTGACCACAATGTCTAAACTTGGGGCTTTTTGCTGCTTTGTATCGGCCTGTTTATTCCTCCCTCTTCATTTCTGTTCTGATCGGGTTCCATCAGGAAATCTCTCTCTTCAATGACGGCGGTTTTCAAGGTTATTTCTGAGGCAGTTCATGGAAAATTCATGTGCTGACCATTCTTCAATCAGTGAGGAGATTAAACATCACCCCCTGGGCTTTGTGTCTCACTCGACAGTTTGTTTCTCAGCTGAAGGCAACGAGGAAATAAAAATGATCCTGAGAAGGAGGAGGGGGAAAGTCACCCTGGAATAATTCCCAGGCAAGATGTGAGGGGAGTGTGGGTGAATTGGGAACGTTCCCTAAGGGATGAAGAGACTGTGGATTCATATCTTCGTCTCCAAAAAATCCTGTGTGGCCGACAATTTCATCAGCTCAGAGTCTGCTCCCCTCCTCTCGGAGTGAAAAGGTGTATATTTCACATTTCCCACACCCCACGGAATTGTAGAATGAATACACCCTCCCCATTGCCCCCTCCCTCCTCTCCCCTTGGTGTAGAATTATTTGTGTGTTGAGTTTCACAGTCGATCACACTCTGTGCTTAATTCCTCAGAGATATAATTAAGCTGCTGTTTAACATGATAATCTAGAATGTTATCCCCTAAAGCACCACAATAACATCACTGCCCCTCAGTAATAACTTACCCTGCCACACTCCCTCCTCCCCAACACCCCCTCCCCCCTCCCTCATCTCCACTCCTCCCCTAACACCCCCTCAATCCAAACCTCCCCTCACCACCTCCCACTCCTGCTCTCCCACCTCCTCCCCTGCCCTTACCTTACTCTCCTAAACCTCCCCATCCATCCCCTCACCTGCTTCCTCCTTCTCCATCCCCTCCAGTTCCTTTCCCCTACTCCTTCCTCCTCCCTCTTCCCTGTCCCCCTCCCTCCTTCCCCCTCCCCTGCTCCCTCAGAATTGTTTCTCACTCAGAGAGACTCCCCCAGGAAGTGGACTGATTGGATGGGGATTTAACAGTTGCGAATTCTCCAGCTATCGAGGTTGTGATGAAGTGATATTGCTGGAGATATCTGGAAAATGTCAAGTGGAACCTTGACTCCGTATTCCATCTGACAGTGCGATCGATGGACTGAACTCTCTCCCTCGGTGTAATTACAATTCACTCCTCAAATCACCAGCTCTTGTCAAACTCTCCCATCCTAATGATGACATTCTTTCTATTTGTCTCCCTGTACAAACCCTCCAATCGAAAGCCTCAAAAACTCATTGTTTCAAAGAGGAATCTGAGGACTTTCACCCTCAAGATTCCCGCTTTTCAACAAATGTTTTTGTTTCATGTAGAATATCAACAACAACACCTTGCATTTATGTAGCACCTTTAACATCCCAAGGTGCTTTGCAGGAGCGCTATTGGGCAAACTCTGACCCTGAGCTACATAAGGAGATGTTAGAACAGGTGGTCAAAGCTTGATTGAAGAGGTAGGATTTAAGGAGCATCTTCAAGGAGGAGAGAGAGGTAGAGAGAGGCTCGATGGGCTGAATGACCTCTTTCTGTGCCATAAGATTCTCTGATTCTGGGCTGATGGTGCCATTGGTATTAATTTACTTTGTTTTTTTAACTTTGTTTGTGGGATGAGGGCAGTACTGGTTGGGCCAGCATTTATTGCCCATTCCTAATTGCCCTTGACAACTGAATGGATGGTTAGGCCATTGCAGAGTCAACCCCATTATTGTGGGTCAGAAGTCACATGTAGGCCAAGGTAACGATTTCTTCCCCTAAAGGGCATTAGTGAACCAGATGGGTTGTTGCAACAATGGTTTTGTGGTTATTGTTAGACTTTTAATTCCAGATTTTTCATTGAAGTCAAATGTCACCATTTGCCTGGTCCTCAAAGTATTACCCTGGATATCTGGAGTACTAGCCCAGTGATAATACCACTACGCCACCACCTCCCCACATACATAAAAGGCTGGAGCAAATCTTTCTCCCTGTGTTGTTTAATGATGGGAGATGAGCACAGCTGATCTAACCCCATTACTCTGCACGTCACACCATTCGTGTAAATGTTTAATTCACTCCCCAAAATGGCCAATTATTTCCCTTCACTGTTGTCGGATCCAAAATAACATAGCCTTTAACCAGGCCTCCTTCAATAAACTCAGAGCGGTTCATTTATTATGAAACCAAACCCTTTTTTTCCAAAACAAATTGCATGAAATGATTAACACACAATTTGTAATCTGGAAATGTAACTTTCCATCCCTTTTAAAATTCCCCAGCACACACACACACAGATTCACACATTCACATACACAAACAAAAGGCAAACAAATTGGGCCTCTGCAGAGATGGGCTTTGGAGGATAGACTTGATAAACAAAAGGATAAAGTTTGCAATGTGTTGATGCTGTGGATCTGGAGTTCCCTGGTGTGAAGATGGGCCACTGGTCCAAGCAGATGTCTGGAGGTTGGCATCGATGGAGCTTGGGTGTGGAGCAGAATAGAGCTGGATCAATCCCTCTTGTCTCAGCCTCTTTGGTTTCCAAATGCAGACAAGCTCCATCGCGGTGTGGATTCCTCGTTGGATACTGATAACCACACTGCTTCAGGCAAGACAAGGAGGGTGCGAGTTGAGAACCTTACCCCTTCTCCGATTATTCCCAACTGAGTTCAGAGAAACAAGTTCAAAACCTGAAGCTCATCTTCGTCAGGTGAATTCCAGTAAATCACCAGGGCCTTTGCCTTTAAAACAGTTTTTTTCAGTCATTAAAGTAATGACTGAATTAAGCAAATAGCTCTCCTTGTCCAGTACTATGCTGGTCAGGTGATTTCTTGGAAAACGAATGCTTGCTCCCAGACCAAGGTGAACTTATGACCTTTAAAAAAATCCGTGTGTCCAAATAATACACTGTGCTTCCAAATTTTAAAATAACAATATATTTCTTGAAGATATGATCCTAACATTAAGCTCACTGTGTCACCACAGAGCTGTGATGTACTGAGTGTCTGGTGTTGAGATTCCAAGGCCCATCGTGTCTGAAAAGAGTGAGTTTGAAAAGAGAAGATAAGATAAATCAGGAAGGGGCTGATTCTCTGTTTGAGATTCCAAAGCCTGAAGATGATAGGATGACACTGGCCAGTGTTTCTGTGATATCTGGGGTGTCCTTGATTGAAAGTCAGTGTTCCTATCGAATGCCTAATGCCTGTCTCTGTGACCCTCCCTGCTATTAGTTATCACAGTGTGTGTGAGTCCTCAGGAATCATTTTCACAAAGTCCAGTTGGCCCCAGTCGTTGTGTTTCTACTAAATCTCAATGAGATTCGATTTGCACCAGCGACATCTCCATTGAAGCTCTTCACCTTTCACTGAACACTTTCTATTCTGTGACCGCACCCCCCCCCCACCCCCGCTGTGGGAATCAAACCCGGCCGATTGGAAAAGAGAAACAAGTTGGCGTCAGTGAGGAAAGATTATCCTTTGGTTCATAGAATCATTGAATTATACAATAGTCCAGCACAGGGGGAGGCCACTCAACCCATCCAGTATGTGCTATCTCTTTCAAAGAGCAATCCAGTTAGTTTCATTCCCCCAATTCCCTGTTATTTTCACCCCTTCAAGTATTTCTCCAATTCCCTTATGAAGGTTACTATTGAATCTGAATCCATCGTCCTATCAGACGGTGCATTCCACATCCTAACCACTTATTGGGTGAGAAAGTTTTTGTTGTGTTGTCTCCGGCTGTCTTACCAATCAGCTTAAAATTGTGTCCTCTGATAATCAACCCTTCAGCCAATGGAAACAGTTACTCTTTTTTTATTCAATCTATAATTGAGGGATGATTATTGGCCAGGACACCAAAGATAACTCCCCTTCTCTTGGCCGAAATAACATAATGGAATGAATTACATCCACCTGATAGGGCAGACAGGGCCTCTGTTTAACATCCCATCTGAAAGGCAGCATCTCTGACAGTGCAGCACACCCTCGGCACTTCACTGGAGTGTCAGCCTTGACATTTATGCTCAAGTGCTGGAGTGGGACTTGAACCTGGAACTTTGTGACCCACAGGCCAGAGTGATACCCACAGAGTCACAGCTGACACTCAAGCCCAGCTCCTCCAGCCAATCGATGTTACGCTTTTCCCTTAGACGTGGAACCATTCTGGTAAATCCCCCACTGTGCCCTCTCCAATTCATTTCCTTCCTCAAAGTGCAGTGACCAGAATCGGACACAATCCTCCAGCTGGGGTTTCACTCGGGTTTTATAAAGGTTTCACATCACTTCCTCCATTTTGTGCTCTATGGGTGGGGTTTTCCCAGATTTGCACCGTGGGTTAGAGGGCGGGAACAAGTGCGTTTTCCATGCCGGCCACAATGCTGGATTTTGGGGCTGTATCCTGTTCCCGGCGCGTCTCACCTCATTCAATATGTGGGGAACAGGCCAGATTGCTGACAGGTGGGCTAGATTGTCCAGCCCGCCGTGAATTCAGCACTCTGGCCCTCTGGGCACCGCATTTAAAGCTCATCAGAGCACAGCCGACTTCACGTCTACAGACCAGGACCACTCCAGGTGACAGGGGCCCCGGGAGCAAAGAAGACGACAGCTCCCAAAGCCTCGGAGGCACCTGCTGGACACAGTGGACGGCCACCATGACGTCCTCTACCCCAGCTCTGGCCACAGGAGGCCCACCAGAGTCACCAATCCAGCCTGGGAGGCAGAGGCAGTGGTGATCAGCACCACCAGAGCACAGAGGAGGTCAGACATCCAGTGCAGGAAGAGGATGAATGATCTTATCCATTCCGCCAGGGTAAATCACTCTCAACTCACACACTCACAAACCCATCACACACCCACAGGGATCTCACACCTCAAGGGACAACACCACTAACTCTCACACACACACTCACATCCCCATCAGCCTCATACCCTCTGGAGCTCACACCCTCATCCTGTCCCTGGCTCCGCTCACCACACAAACATTCCACACGGAGCCATGTGTCCTGCTCACACTCTGTCCCATCGTTTTCATGCAGGAGAAGCTGGCTCACATCAGCAGGGAGAGGTCCCAGACCAGGGGTGGAGTGACCCACATTAGGCCCCTCACTCACTTTGAGGAGTCTCCATCGCGCTGACTGGTGAGGGTGTGGACCCTGAGGGGATCGGTAGTGAACACCCTCTCGAGGATCCTGCACCACATCATCCCTCTCTCAACACAAATGTAAGCCCTCTCCCTCCTGCTTTGGACTCTGCTGCCAGGCACTCATTATCTCTACTTCAGTTCACAGGGAGCTCTGCCTGGCAACCAACACCCTCAGCCAGACAGTCCCTCATCTCCATCCACATCCTCGCTTCCAGCCAAGAGGACACCTCCGCTATTGAAGAGCTGGAAATATGCAGCCTGGAAGACCCATCACAGTGCTTACCCACACCCTGCACCAGCGCAGAGACACACACCTCGGTGAGACCCAGATCTAGAGCAGGCTTGGGTTCACAATCTGGTGATCACCACACGGACACGTGTCCACAGCAGGAGGAGGCAGGTTCAACCGAGCTCCCCGGCACTCGGAGGACTGTAGGTGAAGAGGCACCTGTGAGGCCCGAGTCAGATGAAGAGCCTCTGGATTTGGCCTTCCAGAAGATGGGAGAACATCATGCAGAGCTGTTGCAAGCCTTCAACAGAGTGGCTCCTGAGTCGGAGATGGTCAACACCCCTTTGTCCTTTTGTCTGTGACATCTTTGGCAATCTCTTCTTTGCCTCCACCTATCACTGGCCCTCTATCCAGCTCTACCTGTCCCATCCCCTTCAACCAGCTTATATTTCACCTCATTTCTCTATTTCCTCAGTTCTGATGAAGAATCATTCGGACTCAAAACGTTAACTGTATCCCTCTCCGCTGATGCTGTCAGACCTGCTGAGTTTTTCCAGCTGTTTTTTTTTGTTTTTGTTTCAGATTTCCAGCATCCGCAGTATTTTGCTTTTATCTTACTGAGATTAAACTGACTGGTCTGTAATTGCAGGGCAGATCTTTACAACCTTTTTTGAACATGTTTACAATTCTCTAGTTCTCAGGTACCTCCCCCGAATCCAGGGAACATTGAAAGATTATTGCCTGTGCCTCTGCAATTTCCACTCTCACTTTCTTCAATTTTCTTGGATGTACCTCATCCGGTCCCGGTCCCTTATTAACCTTAAGTATCGACGGCTTATCTAATAGCTCCTCCTTATCAATTTTAAACCCTTCTAGTGACTGAGTTTCCTCCCCTGTCACCATGGCCTGGGCAGCATCTGCCTCATGGGTAAAGACAGATGCAAAGTATTAATTTAACACCTCAGCCAAGGCTCTTGCCTCTATGTGTAAATCTATGTGTGAACGATGAGGAGGGTGTTAAGAGGTTTCAAGGAGATTTAAACAGATTGAGTGAGTGGCAAATACAGGGCAGATGCATGTGCAAGTATAACATGGATAAGTGTGAGGTTATCCACTTCAGTATGAAAATCAGAATGGCAGAGTATTATTTAAATGGTGATAGATTGGGAAATGTTGATGTACAAAGGGACCTGAGTGTCCTTGTACACCAATCACTGAAAGCAAGCATGCAGGTGCAGCAAGCAGCTAAGAAGGCAAATGGCCTTTATTGTGAGAGGACTTGAGTACAGGAGCAAGGATGTCTTACTGCAGCTGGACAGGGTGTTGGTGAGACCACACCTGGAGTATTGTGTGCAGTTTTGGTCTCCTTGCCTAAGAAAGGATATACTTGCCATTGAGGGAGAGCAGGGAAGGTTCACCAGACTGATTCCTGGGATGGCAGGATTGTCGTATGAGGAGAGATTGGGCCAACTAGGCCTGTATTCACTGGAGTTCAGAAGAATGAGAGGGAATCTCATTGAAACATATAAAATTCTGATAGGGATGGACAGACTGGATGCAGGGATGATGTTTCCTCTGGATGGGGGTCTAGAACAAGAGGTCACAGTCTCAGGATATGGGTAGGCCTTTTAGGACTGAGATGAGGAGAAACCTCTTCACTCAGAGGGTGGTGAACCTGTGGAATTCTCTACCACAGAGGCTGTGGAGGCCAAGTCACTGAGTATAGTCAAGAAGGAAATAGATAGATTCCTGGACAGTAAAGGCATCAAAGGGTTATGGGGAGAGAGCGGGTGTACGGTGTTGAGATAGAGGATCAGCCATGATCTTATTGACTGGTGGAGCAGACTCGAAGGGCTGAATGGCCTCCTCCTGCTCCTATTCTCTATGCTCCTATGTTTCTATATTCGCTTTCACTGAATAATGTGTAATGGTGTCTTTCAGTTTCATGTACAGGCTTCATGAGTCCTCCCCCTGCACCCTCCCACCCCCACCCCCTCCCCTCGACTACCAGACAGCTGGACCACGAGTGAATCTGGAGGGAGAAGCATGTGTGTGGCAGGGCCTTTTGGAACTTCATGCCAGCCTCTCCCAGACACACGGATCTTCCTCCCTCACACTCACCTCAATGTCCTGAGCATTTCCGATGCTGCCTGCTGGGGTTCACTTTCAGTTGTCCATCTGATCCGACCTGCATCTCCACCCACTCACTGACCTCACTCCCATGAAGCACCTGATCTCACCCACCACGATTCTTGTTTCACTTTCGATTTATACAGCAGGGTGGTGATTCAGGGTCTTATTCGCTCTTCTGTCTGTTCCCCTCTCCCACTCGCCCATTTCCTCTCGATCATCACTGTCAACGGCCCCAGCCTCACCTTCCACCTCCCCTCTGTGACCTAACAACCCAAACCCTTTATTTCCAAGATGTCCAGGTGAACATGCACCTTCCCTACTTCCCTGAGAATCCCACCCCCATCCACACTGCCCTGCCCGACCTCCCCCTTCCCACCCGCAGGGTCCGTGTCTGCCTCCGAGTCCCCACCAACTACCCTCGCCGCCCTTTCTAGCACCACCGGCCACCTCAGTCCCCTACCCTTCCAGATCTCTCTGCCCTATCTCATCAGATCCATTCCCTCCTACATGCCCACACTCAGCTCACCCTCCAGGAGGCAGTCATGTACTCCACAGACCCCCCTCCCTTGCACAATCACCTGGACATCGCCCCCTCACTTACTCCCTCCTCCACCCTAACTCCCTCCTCTCCTGGACTCCTTCCTCCCCCTTGACTCCTTCTCACCTCAGAACCATTTCCCTCCTCCTTACACCTTCCCCCCGACACCTGCGTCCCCAGTTGCCTCATTCTCCCTGTTATACTCCCCTCCCCCCGTACTCACTCCCACCCCGATCCCAACCTCAGCCACCAACACCTTTGTTTTGTCCCTCCCAACGTCACACCCCCAGTTGACACCTTTGCTCCCCCCCCCAAACCACCGAACCTCACCCCCCTACCGGTGCACCTTCCTCTCCCAGTCACACCGGGGCCTTCCTCTCCCAACCCACCATACACCTTCCATTCCCACTCACATGTGGACCTTCCTCTACCCCCCACCCCCCAGTGAGAATCATCCATAGCAGCCAACGGCCAAGGTCGTGATGTCCCGAGTCAGGCCCCAGACATCAGCAGAGACATCCCACCTGCGGTGAGCTGCTTCATGGTGGAGCCGTGTCCATTGGAATCCACCCAGCAGGTGATGCACGTGTTGCTCCAGGGTCCGGCAGCTCTAGGGCTCCGGCATCTTCTGTTCCTCGGACTTCCGCAATGTGACCAAGGCCCTGACGGTCAGTCCCGATTTCCTCATGTCCCACTTGTCCAGACCTGCCCTGGGCAGGCGTGTGTTCCCAGCAATGTGTCCGGGAAATTTGACATTGGTGGATGATTCCAGTGAACAGGCAAGATGCTGAGGTGCAAATGCTTTGAAATGAGGTTCCCGAAGTCTGGCAGTGGGAGTGGAGGACCCGCCATTGACCAGCGGAGTGGACGGAAGCAAACAGGTTTCACCAGAGCGCAAAACAGATCTTTTGCCTTCTCACCATATTGTCCACTCGCACTCACCATGAAGCTGCCACTCACACCCACCACTCACACCCACCGCTCACACCCGCCGCTCACACCCGCCGCTCACACCCATCGCTCACACCCATCACTCACACCCACCACTCACACCCATCACTCACACCCACCACTCACACCCACCACTCACACCCACCACTCACACCCACCACTCACACCCATCACTCACACCCGCAACTCACACCCATCACTCACACCCACCACTCACACCCACCACTCACACCCACCACTCACACCCACCACTCACACCCATCACTCACACCCACCACTCACACCCACCACTCACACCCACCACTCACACCCACAACTCACACCCGCCACTCACACCCACAACTCACACCCACCACTCACACCCACCACTCACACCCATCACTCACACCCACCACTCACACCCACCACTCACACCCACCACTCACACCCACCACTCACACCCACCACTCACACCCATCTCTCACACACACCACTCACACCCATCACTCACACCCACCACTCGCACTCACCACTAACACCCGCCAATCACACCCACCACTCACACTCACCACTCACACCTGCCACTCACACCCACCACTCACACCCACCACTCACACCCACCACTCACACCCGCCACTCACACCCACCACTCACACCCACCACTCACACTCGCCATGCACACCTGCCACTCAAACCCGCCACTCACACCCACCACTCACACCCGCCACTCACACCTGCCACTCACACCTGCCACTCACACCTGCCACTCACACCCGCCACTCACACTCGCCACTCACACTCGCCACTCACACCCGCCACTCACACCCGCCACTCACACCCGCCACTCACACCCACCACTCACACCCGTCTCTCACACCCACCACTCACACCCACCACTCACACCCACCACTCACACCCACCACTCACACTCACCGCTCACACCCACCGCTCACACCCACCACTCACACCCACCACTCACACTCACCACTCACACCCGCCAATCACACCCACCACTCACACTCACCACTCACACCCACCACTCACACCCATCACTCAGACCCACAACTAACACCCGCAACTCACACCCGTCACTCACACCCACCAGTCACACCTGCCACTCACACGCGCCACTCACACCCGCCACTCACACTCACCACTCACACCCACCACTCACACCCGCCACTCACACTCGCCACGCACACCTGCCACTCACACCCGCCGCTCACACCCACCACTCACACCCACCACTCACACCCACCACTCACACCCATCACTCACACCCATCACTCACACCCATCACTCACACCCATCACTCACACTCACCACTCACACTCACCACTCACACCCGCCACTCACACTCACAGCTCACACCCACCGCTCACACCCGCCACTCGCACCCGCCGCTCACACCCGCCGCTCACACCCGCCGCTCACACCCGCCGCTCACACCCGTTCTTCACACCCACCTCACACACCCGCCACTCACACCCGCTACTCACACCCGCTACTCACACCCACCGCTCACACCCGCCGCTCACACCCGACGCTCACACCCACCACTCACACCCACCACTCACACCCACCACTCACACCCACTACTCACACCCACCACTCAAACCCATCACTCACACCCACCACTCAAACCCATCACTCACACTCACCACTCACACTCACCGCTCACACTCACCACTCACACCCGCCAATCACGCCCACCAGTCACACTAGCCACTCACACCTGCCACTCACACCTGCCACTCACACCTGCCACTCACACCTGCCACTCACACCCGCCACTCACACCCGCCACTCACACCCGCCACTCACACTCGCCACTCACACCCACCACTCACACCCACCACTCACACCCACCACTCACACCCACCACTCACACTCACCACTCACACTCACCGCTCACACTCACCGCTCACACCCACCGCTCACACCCGCCACTCACACCCGCCACTCACACCCGCCACTCACACCCGCCAATCACACCCGCCACTCACACCCGCCACTCACACCCGCCACTCACACCCACCACTCACACCCACCACTCACACCCGTCTCTCACACACACCACTCACACACACCACTCACACCCACCACTCACACCCACCACTCACACGCACCACTCACACCCACCACTCACACTCACCACTCACACTCACCACTCACACTCACCGCTCACACCCACCGCTCACATCCACCGCTCACACCCACCGCTCACACCCACCACTCACACCCGCCGCTCACACCTGCCACTCACACCCGCCACTCACACCCACCACTCACACCCGTCTCTCACACCCGTCTCTCACACACACCACTCACACCCACCACTCACACCCACCACTCACACCCACCACTCACACTCACCACTCACACTCACCACTCACACCCACCGCTCACACCCACCGCTCACACCCACAACACACACCCGCCACTCACACTCGCCACGCACACCTGCCACTCACACCCGCCACTCACACCCACCACTCACACCCACCACTCACACCCACCACTGACACCCCTTCTCACACCCACCACTCACACCCGCCACTCACACCCGCCACTCACACCCGCCACTCACACCCGCCACTCACACCCGCCGCTCACACCCGCCGCTCACACCCGCCGCTCACACCCGTTCTTCACACCCACCACTCACACCCGCTACTCACACCCACCGCTCACACCCGCCGCTCACACCCGCCGCTCACACCCACCACTCACACCCACCACTCACACCAATCACTCACACTCACCACTCACACTCACCGCTCACACTCACCGCTCACACTCACCGCTCACACTCACCGCTCACACCCACAACTCACACCCACCACTCAGACCCACAACTCACACCCGCAACTCACACCCGCCACTCACGCCCACCAGTCACACTCGCCACTCACACTCACCACTCACACCTGCCACTCACACTCACCACTCACACCCGCCACTCACACCCACCACTCACACCCACCACTCACACCCACCGCTCACACCCACCGCTCACACCCACCGCTCACACCCACCGCTCACACCCGCCACTCACACTCACCACTCACACCCGCCGCTCACACTCACCGCTCACACTCACCGCTCACACCCGCCACTCACACTCGCCACTCACACTCGCCACTCACACTCACCACTCACACTCACCACTCACACCCACCACTCACACCCACCACTCACACCCACCACTCACACCCACCACTCACACCCACCACTCACACCCGTCTCTCACACACACCACTCACACCCACCACTCACACCCACCACTCACACCCACCGCTCACACCCACCGCTCACACCCACCGCTCACACCCACCGCTCACACCCACCACTCACACCCGCAACTCACACCCGCAACTCACACCCGCCACTCACAACCGCCACTCACACCCACCAGTCACACCCGCCACTCACACTCGCCACTCACACCTGCCACTCACACCCGCCACTCACACTCACCACTCACACCCGCCACTCACACCCACAACTCACACCCACAACTCACACCCACAACTCACACCCACAACTCACACCCACAACTCACACCCACAACTCACACCCACAACTCACACCCACCACTCACACCCACCACTCACACCCACCACTCACACCCACCACTCACACCCACCACTCACACCCACCACTCACACCCATCACTCACACCCATCACTCACACCCATCACTCACACCCGCCACTCACACCCGCCACTCACACCCGCCACTCACACTCACCACTCACACCCGCCACTCACAATCACCACTCACAATCACCACTCACTCCCACCACTCACACCCGCCACTCACACCCACCACTCACACCCACAACTCACACCAACAACTCACACCCCTTCTCACACCCACCACTCACACCCACAACTCACACCAACAACTCACACCCACCACTCACACACGTCTCTCACACCCACCATGAAGCTGCCGTCAATGTGGGCAGAATATTCCACCCTAAACCTTTATTTACAAATCCAAACATCCCAAAAGCTTCATTAACCGGCTTTGTTTACCAGTCCAGCAGCTTCAATGATTTTCACACAAGCACCCCTGGGTCACTCTGTTAATTCATTAAGTGATTGAAATTCATTGTTTGCTTTGTTTCCAAGTTTTCTCTTGAAAGAAAATATTAATAGGTGCAGGCACAGAGGGTCAGTACTGAGGGAGTGCTGCACTGTCAGAGGGTCAGTACTGAGGGAGTGCTGCACTGTCAGAGGGTCAGTACTGAGGGAGTGCTGCACTGTCAGAGGGTCAGTACTGAGGGAGTGCTGCTCTGTCCGAGGGTCAGTACTGAGGGAGTGCTGCACTGTCAGAGGGTCAGTACTGAGGGAGTGCTGCACTGTCAGAGGGTCATTACTGAGGGAGTGCTGCACTGTCATAGGGTCAGTACTGAGGGAGTGCTGCACTGTCAGAGGGTCAGTATTGAGGGAGTGCAGCACTGTCAGAGGGTCAGTACTGAGGGAGTGCTCCACTGTCAGATGGTCAGTACTGCAGGAGTGCTGCACTGTCAGAGGGTCAGTACTGAGGGAGTGCTGCAATGTCGGAGGGTTAGTACTGAGGGCGTGCTACCCTATCGGTGTGTCAGTACTGAGGGAGTGCTGCACTGTCAGAGGGTCAGTACTGAGGGATTGCTGCTCTGTCCGAGGGTCAGTACTGAGGGAGTGCTGCACTGTCAGAGGGTCAGTACTGAGGGAGTGCGACACTGTCAGAGGGTCAGTACTGAGGGAGTGCTGCACTGTCAGAGGGTCAGTACTGAGGGAGTGCGACACTGTCAGAGGGTCAGTACTGAGGGAGTGCTGCACTGTCAGAGGGTCAGTACTGAGGGAGTGCTGCACTGTCAGAGGGTCAGTACTGAGGGAGTGCTGCACTGTCAGAGGGTCTTTACTGCGGGAGTGCTGCACTGTCAGAGGGTCTTTACTGAGGGAGTGCTGCACTGTCTGAGGGTCAGTACTGAGGGAGTGCTGCACTGTCAGAGGGTCAGTACTGAGGGAGTTCTGCACTGTCAGAGGGTCAGTGCTGAGGGAATGCTGCGCTGTAAGAGGGTCAGTACTGAGGGAGTGCTGCACTGTCAGAGGGTCAGTGCTGAGGGGGTGCTGCACTGTTAGAGCATCTGTACTGAGGGAGTGCTGCACTGTCAGAGGGTCAGTACTGAGGGAGTGCTGCATTGTCAGAGGGTCAGTACTGAGGGAGTGCTGCACTGTTGTGAGTCAATGCTGAGGGAGTGCTGCACTGTTGCGAGTCAATGCTGAGGGAGTGCTGCACTGTCAGTGACGCCATCTTTAGGTTGAACCATGAAACTGAGTCGCTATCTCACAGCTGCCATTGGATGGGGCCCAGACGAGATTGTTTCCTTTTTAACTTCCTTCATTTCTCTTTCTCATTCTTTTCATTCCGTTTCTCTCATTTTCCTGTCTTTTATTCCTCCTCATCTTCCCCTCTACTTTTTCCCTTTTTTTATTCTTCTACTTTTTTATTGATCAACCAGATGAATGGATCAAATGTGTAAATTCCCATTTCTCCAGTAATGTAGGAAATTGTCAGTGAAGCTGTTGCTGCTGTAAGTGACGGTAACGTGTGGGAGGAAGCACTGGAGTCTGTGTTAAACTCACTCCCGCTCATATCCAAACATTGAATCTACCGTTTGAAGAATGCCTCCAGGGCACTTTGGGATGTTTTAAGTGACAGAATAATCTGATTTGCTGCTGTGAAATGTGTCTTTTTCTTATTGCAATTCAGTGATTTGCCGGAAATGATCAGAATGTGGGAATAGTCAGCTGGAGAAATCTTTGTTTAAACTGGGGTGTGAAGTGAGGTGGGGATAATTCACTCTGACAGATTCCAGGTTTGGAATGTAATTTGTCTTCATGCAGCGTGAGGTGAATGTTGGAATCCTCCTGTCTCAGACTGTTCCCTCATTCCCCTGTTTCTGCTCCTCTCCATCCTCACTACACATTCCACACATTCGATGCTCACACACCCGGTTTTCAGACCCAAGACAGGGACCTGAGCTTCTAATGTATTGAGTGACAGTGTGTACAGCTCAGAAACAGGCCATTCAGCCCAACTGGTTCATACTGTACTGTACGATCCACTCCCTGAATAATGAAATTTCTCCTGAATTCCCGATGGGATTGATTAGTGACTATCTGATATTTATGTCCCCAAGTTCATGTCTCCCCAGCAGTGGAAACATCTTCTCCATGTTTATCTGATCAAACCCTTTCACAATTTTATAGAGCTTCACCTGGTCACCCCTCAGTCTCCCCAGCCTGTTCAGCCTTTTCTGATCATTATTGCTGTATATTGATTTTGACAGTCTGTGGAGTGATTGTTGAGATGTTGGTATTGTTATGATCCCTGGACAAACCTGTCCCAGAGTGGAACCCAGCCTGATAGATCCTAACTTTTATTTGTTTGTGTTGATACGTGGAGAGTAGCTACTGAGCAGAGTCACAGGAGTCAGCCAATGAACTTCCAACATAAGAATAAAACATTTATTAAACAAGAAAATATTAACTATATTACAATACGCCTTCACCCACATCTATACTTTTACAGATATATACAGGCTTGTTCAGATAACACAAGTTACACATGTTCTTATACTCTATTGTCCACTGTAAGCACAGTCCATGTAAACCAGTGGGCACCCTGTGGTCAGACACACACTCTGAAACCAAGTGATGGATGCCAGCTCAACCAGATGCTATGAATCTCTCATCAACTCCCCCCAGATGCTTGTCATACTGTAAGCCAACCAGCCTCACTAACTCTATCTTTCACATGAGGGTTTCCAAACTGCACTCTCAAAGAACTCGCTTTGGAATCTTCTTCGAAATGATGCTTTCTTGCAGACACCTTCTACAAGGGTCTACCTCCAGGGTTTTGAACTCTCCTTCTGAATTTCCTCTCCCCGGGTCACCACATGCATTCAAGCTTTGCCTTCCACACACTCTCTCTCAGATACTCCGCTGTGTGAACAGTGCACCACTGCCTCACATTCCCATAGTAAAGAGTTACAGACCTTCAGCTGTCTCCTTGGATCTTCTGGCCTCTTGCGTGCCTATATCTCTTTAATTCTGCATCTTGCAGCTTTCTCCTGTTAAACTTGAAACTTGCTGCCTACCTCTCTGTTTCTTACTTGCACTGCACAGAACAAAAACTCTTCCAGGTTCCTGTCCTTGCCCTTTGACTAAACTGTGCTCTTGGATCTTTCCTGTTCCACTCCCCTGGACATGGGGACTTTCTTCTTTAGTTTCTGGAACTTGCTTCTGCAGTTTCCTCTCCTGTCATGCCCAGCTTCACCTGGCAGCTGGTTTCAACTTTAGCCTGGGACTTGTTATCTGCTCCTCTGCTGTCCAGCCTCTCTGGTGTCCTGGCTTCAGCTGAACATTGGTTTGTCACTGGCAATCTGCCCCCTCTTGGCTGCTTCTGCTGGCAACTGCTCCCAACTAAACTCAAACTGAACTCAAACTACTTTTCTTGTTTTCAGTGTGTGTGTGTGTGTGTGTGTGTGTGTGTGTGTGTGTGTGTGTGTGTGTGTGTGTGTGTGTATGAGGGTGTCTCCCTCCCTGGACCCCTAGGCAACAGTACAGTTTTCCTTAACCTTGTTTTAACTTTCCTAACCCATTCCCCTCCTTGTTAACATAGCTCTCCACTTCAAGGGTCAAAAAACTCATTGGAAATGCAGGTATACAAACAGAGCTGTAGACATGCTGTCCCCACTCAAAAATAAAACTACATTCCACGTTTCACCTTTTAACCCACAAATAGAAATATATATAAATAAAAATATATAAATATTCCTAACACACCCAAATACAAATATAACTTACTTAAACTATATCTATTTTGTCACACCCTCCCTATTGAAAGGAAGAAAGCTTCAAAACAGTAAAGGCTTCTTTACAAACATACAAACAAGGCCATTCAGCCCCTTGAGTCTGCTCCATTATTTAATAAGATCATGGCTGATCTGATAGCAATCTGAAATCGGCATCCCACCCACCCCAATAACCTATCACCCTCTTGCTTACCAAGAATCTATCCACCTTTGCCTTAAAAATATTCAGAGACTCTGCTTCCATCACCTTTTCAGGAAGAGAGTTCCAAAGACTCACGACCCTCTGAGTGAAGGATGTTCTCCTCCTCTCTGTTTTAAATGGCCGACCCCTTATTTTTAAACAGTGACCCCTAGTTCTAGATTCTCCCACAAGAGGAAACATCCTCTCCACATTCACCCTGTCAAGACCCCTCAGGATCTTATCTGTTTCAATCATGTTGCCTCTTACTCTTCTAAATTCCAGTGGATACAAGCCCAGCCTGTCCTACCTTTCCTTGTAAGACAACCCACCCGTTCCTGGTATTAGTCTGGTAAACCTTCTCCAAACTGTTTCCAACATATTTACATCCTTCCTTAAATAAGGAGACCAACACTGTACACAGTACTCTCAATGTGGTCTCGTTAATACCCTGTACAACTGAAGCATAACCTCCCTACTTTTGTATTCAGTTGCTCTCGCAATAAATGATAACATTCTATTAAATTTCCTAATTAGCTGCTTTACCTGTATCCTAATCTTTTGAGATTCATGCGCTAAGGAACCCAATCCTTCTGCATTGCATGACACAGTTCAACAGTTCATTAGTTCTGGTTTTTAATTCTGCATTCAACCAATTATTCTGATTACCAACAATTCCTTTTCTCGTTCAAGGAAATTTCCCTGATATTTCACAGTAATGACTGACGCTTGTATTTCTTAAAGTTTTAACTGCAGATTGACCTCTGTTAAATTTGATTCTACAAGTTTATGGTTTAGATGTTTAAAGTTTCAGTCAAGTGCTACACTTCCTGTGACTGACTCTCAATTGTCTTCACCGATTCTTATTTTTGATCAGAAAGCTCCTCATTTGTACATGAAATCTGGTTTTCCATCTGAATCAGGTTTTCCTTCAATTGCTGGTTATCAGCAATGAGTATTTCATTTCTGGTCACAGAAGTTTTCTGAAGTTGGTTGTAATCAGCATGATCAGCCACCAGATACAATACAGGCATCACCACATGAGTCAAATCATTAACCAAAATAAAATCCACCCCTTCAATACGTGATTTAGGAATAATTTCCACTGTTAACAAAGTGACTCTGTAAGTTGACTTTACACAAAGAAGCGGGTTCATAAATTCCATTAATATCCCTTATTAATACTTTCTCCTTCATAAAACCACCTGGAACACAAATTGTATCACCAGCCAACAACAATGATTGGTCTGCCCCGTATCTCTCAAAATTTTAATCTGTTTGCTAATTTTGTTGGAGGAGTAAAGGAACACTTCTCCCTTTGACACAAAACATCCAGACCCTCTGTTAGCCTGGCTTCATTCGCCAGTAATCCAAGGAGAATTTCCAGAACTATCCTGAACCATACAGAATCACAGAATCTCACAGTGCAGAAGAGGCCCTTCGGCCCATCGAGTCTGCACCGACACGTGAGAAACACCTGACCTACCTACCTAATCCCATTTACCAGCACTTGGCCCATAGCCTTGAATGTTATGACGTGCCAAGTGCTCATCCAGGTACTTTTTAAAGGATGTGAGGCAACCCGCCTCCACCACCCTCCCAGGCAGCGCATTCCAAACCCTCACCACCCTCTGGGTAAAAAAGCTTTTCCTCACATCCCCCTAAACCTCCTGTCCCTCACCTTGAACTTATGCCCCCTTGTGACTGACCCTTCAACTAAGGGGAACAGCTGCTCCCTATCCACCCTGTCCATGCCCCTCATAATCTTGTACACCTCGATCAGGTCACCCCCTCAGTCTTCTCTGCTCCAACAAAAACAACCCAAGTCTATCCAACCTCTCTTCATAACTTAAATGTTTCATCCCAGGCAACATCCTGGTGAATCTCCTCTGCACCCCCTCCAGTGCAATCACATCCTTCCTATAATGTGGCGACCAGAACTGCACACAGTACTCCAGCTGTGGCCTCACCAAGGTTCTATACAACTCCAACATCACCTCCCTACTTTTATAATCTATGCCTCAACTGATAAAGGCAAGTGTCCCATATCCCTTTTCCACCACCCCACTAACATGCCCCTCTGCCTTCAGGGATCTATGGACACACACGCCAAGGTCCCTTTGTTCCTCAGAACTTCCTAGTGTCATGCCGTTCATTGAATACTTCCTTGTCAAATTACTCCTTCCAAAGTGTATCACCTCACACTTTTCAGGGTTAAATTCCATCTGCCACTTATCTGCCCATTTGACCATCCCATCTATATCTTCCTGTAACCCAAGACACTCAACCTCACTATTAACCACCCGGCCAATCTTTGTGTCATCCGCAAAATTACTAATCCTACCCCCTACATAGTCATCTATTTTGTTTATATAAATGACGAATAATAGGGGACCCAGCACAGATCCCTGTGGTACGCCACTGGACACTGGCTTCCAGTCACTAAAGCATCCTTCTGTCATCACCCTCTGCCTCCTACAGCCCAGCCAATTTTGAATCTACCTTATCAAATTACCCTGTATCCCATGTGCATTTGCCTTCTTTATAAGTCTCCCATGTGGGACCTTGTCAAAGGCTTTGCTGAAATCCATATAAACTACATCAACTGCACTACCCTCATCTACACACCTGGTCATCTCCTCAAAACATTCAATCAAATTTGTTAGGCATGACCTCCCTCTGACAAAGCCATGCTGACTATCCCTGATCAAACCTTGCCTCACCAAGTGGAGATAGATTCTCTCCTTCAGAAATTTCCCCAATAGTTTCCCTATCACTGAAGTGAGACTCACTAGTCCATAATTTCCTTATCTCTACAACCCTTGCTAAATAGTGTGGAACCACATTAGCTGTTCTCCAGTCCTCTGGCACCTCCCCGTGGCCAGAGAGAAATTTAAAAATGGGTCAGAGCCCCTGCGATCTCCTCCCTTGCCTCCCTCAGCAGTCTGGGATACAAATCATCCTGACCTGGAGATTTGTCCACTTTTAAGCCTGCCAACGCCTCCAATACTTTGTCACTCCCTATATCAATTTGCTTAAGAACTTCGCAGTCTCTCTCCCCGAGTTCGATACCTTCATCCTCATTCTCTTGGGTGAAGACGGATGTGAAGTATTCATTCAACACTCTAGCGATGTCCTCTGGCTCCACCCATAGAATGCCCCATTGGTCCCTTATGGGCCCTACTCTTTCCCTGGTTATCCTCTTCCCATTGATATACTTATAGAACATCTTGGGATTTTCCCTACTTTTACCAGCCAGAGCTTTCTCATATCCCCTCTTTGCTCTCCTAATTGCTTTCTTAAGCTCCACCCTGCACTGTCTGTAATCCACTAATATCTCCACTGATCTGATCCCCTTGTACCTGCTAAAAGCCTCTCTTTTCCTTCTCACCGTATCCTGAATATCTCTGGTCATCCATGGTTCTCTGGGCTTGTTACTCCTTCCTATCACCCTAGAGGGAACATGTTGAGCCTGTACCCTCCCCATTTCCTTTTTGAACAACCCCCACTGTCCCTCTTAGATTTCCCCACAAGTAACTGTTCCCAGTCTACCTTGGCCAGATCCTGCCTTATTTTACTAAAATCCACTCTCCCCCAATCCAAAACCATTTTTTTGCAACTTGTCTATTTCTTTGTCCATAACAAGCTTACCATGTTGTGGTTGCTATTGCTAAAATGCTCCCCTACCACCACCTCAGCCACCTGTCCGGCTTCATTCCCCAGAATTAGGTCCAGCGATGCACTGTCCCTTGTTGGACCCTCTACATATTGATCTAAAATGCTCTCCTGTACACATTTCAAGAAATCCACTCCATCCAAACCCTTAACACTATGTCTATCCCAATTAATGTTGGGAAAGTTGAAATCACCTAATATAATTACCCTATAGTGAATGTTTTTACACACCTCCACAAATTGTGCACATAGTTGCTCCTCAATTACCCACTGACTATCTGGGGATCTATAATAAACAGCTAACAATGTGGCTGCCCCTTTTTTATTTCTAAACTCTACCCACAAAGCTTCATTCGATGCCCCCTCCAAGGTTTCATCTCTCCTTACTGCAGTAACTGACTCCTTAACTAATAATGCAATGCCTCCTCCTCTTTTACCTCCTCCCCTGTCTTGCCTGAAGACTCTATATCCCGGAATGTTGAGCTGCCAGTCCTGCCCTTCCCTCAACCAGGTCTCAGTGATGGCTGCTATATCAAAATTCCACATGTCAATCCTCACCCTGAACTCATCCGTTTTACCTGTAATACTCCTGGCATTAAGGTAGAGGCCTTCCAGCCTTGCCTTACTCCCTTGAAACTTAATGCAGCTGTACTCCCTCTGACTTGATTGTTTTACTGTATTATGATGTGTCCCTATTCTGCCAACATTCTGTATCCCCTCCCCCTGCCGAATTAGTTTAAACTCCTCCCAACAGCACTAGCAAACCCGCCCGCAAGGATGTTTTTCACACTCTGGTTCCAATGTCGACCGTCCCACTTGTACAGGTCCCAACTTCCCCAGAAACGGTCCCAGTGATCCAGGAACCTAAAACCCTCCCTCCAGCACCAACTCTTAAGCCACATATTCATCTGCGCTATTCTCCTATTTCTGAGCTCACTAGCACAAGGCACTGGGAGTAATCCAGAGATTACAACCCGAGAGGTATTGTTTTTTAGTCTACTGCCTAACTCCCTGAATTCTTGATGCAAGACCTCACCCCTCTTTCTACCTATGTCATTGGTACCAACATGTACCATGACCTCTGCCTTATCACCCTCGCTCTTCAGGATGCCCTGCAGCTGTTCACTAACTTCCCAGACCCTGGCACCAGGGAGGCAACACACCATCCTGGAGTCACGTTGATGGCCGCAGTAGCACCTATCTGTTCCCCTGACTATAGAATCCCCTGTTACTATTGCTGTTCCTCCCCTCCGCCCCTCCTGTACAGACAGGCTGCTTGTGGTGCCAGAAGCTTGGCTCTGTCCGCACTCCCTGGAGGAACCAGAGCCATCATCAGCCTCCAAAATGGAATACCGATTTGCGAGTGGGAGCCCAGGGGACTCCTGAACTACCTGCCTGTTTCTCTTGGGCTGCCTGGTGGTCACCCCTTCCCTTCCTTCCTCAAGTCCCTTCAGCTGTGGTGTGACCACCTCTCTAAACGTGCTATCCATGATGCTCTCAGACTCACAGATGCTCCACAGTGTCCCCAGCTGCCGTTCCAGCTCTGAAACCCGAGCTTCCAGGAGCTGCAGCTGGACACACTTCCTGCACACATGCTGGTCCCGGGCACTGGAAATGTCCCCGGCTTCCCACATGGAGCACGAGGAGCACACCACGGCTTTGACCTCTCCTGTCATGACTTATCCCTTTAAATTAAATTTTTTATATCAATTACTTCAGGGCCCTTCTTTCCTGATCCTTGTTACTACAGAAAATACAAACTATAGACCACAAAAAGAACTTAAATTATAAGTGGTAAAAGTAGTAAATACTTTCCCAACCTTACCCACTACTTACCAGTCATTCCTTTCCCTTGTAGCCTCTAATGCTGCAGCAGGGGAAGACCCACTCCCTGAAGATTTAAGAAGATGGATAGCAAAGAAAAAATGCAAAGAGCACCTCTTCCCCTATGCACCGAATTCTCACTGTGCACCAAATTGCCAACACCCACACTCAGTCTGGCCTCTCCCCCACTCGTGTGCATGCACACTGATATCCCCCTTTCCTATGTGTTCTGATGGAACACATTTCACCTGTACCCCCGCTACAGTTTTAACAACCATTTCCTTTCCTGATGCTAGCTTTCCTGAGGATTCCTTAGGCATTCCTATTACTGTAATAAATAATAATCCTTCCATTTAGGTTCCAGCAACCTGGCCAAAGATTCCCCACCTTATCACAATGAAAACACTTTGGCTTCTGGATGTCACTGTTGCCCTCAGCACCTTCCTTTCTGCTCTGAGGAAGAATTTCTTGGGAATTCCCAACTGTCCCTTCTCTTCCCTGGCTACTTGCCTTCCTTTCACCTTCCCATCTTCTATCATGCCCACATTTGTGGGGATGATGGGAAGAGTCTTTGATTTCTGCACCAGTTCACAATCATCAGCCATCTCTGCTGCCTGTCTAGCTATCGTTACCCTTTGATCTGCATCATGGGTTCTAACTGCAGGAAGAAGTCAATACTTAAATTCTTCCAGGAGAATTATTTCCCCAAGAGCTTCATATGTTGTCTCTGCCTTTAATGCCTGTATCCTACAGTTAAAGTTACTTTGCTTTACCCTCTCAAGCTCAGTATAGGTCTGCCCAGGTTGTTTCCTTATATTCCGAAATTCCTGCCTGAACTCCTCATGCACCAACTCATAAACACCCAGAATAGCTTTTTTTACTGCATGATTATCCCCAGAAACCTCTTATGAAGGTGAAGCATAAACCGTGGAAGGTTTACTCTGTAAGAACATTGTCCAGGTTTTGTTTGGCCACTTCATTTGCTGAGCCAGCTTTTCA
>NC_054482.1:119651352-119671352 GCF_017639515.1 Carcharodon carcharias
TGGAGTAGGTAAAAATGTTAAAATTTTAAGTGACACAGGGGCTAGTCAATCTTTAATATTGTGGGATAGTGATATTTTTTGTTCAATGGGAGTATTGCAGGAACAGGTAATATAATAAGTGGGGTTCGTGGAGATGCTAAATCTATTCTATTGTGGAAGTTAAAGTTAAAGAGCAAATGGAAGACAGGTGAAGTTATAGGTGAAGTGGTGGAAAAATTGCCCATTGCAGTGGTTTAATTTATTCTGGGTAATGATATAGCTGGATCGCAAATGTGGGTGATGCATATGGTAGTTGAGCAGCCTCTTTTCAACAGAGGTATTACAGAAGGCCTTGGATTGTTTCCTGTTTGTGTTATAATGAGATCAAAGGCTCATAGGGAAGAACAAGAAAAACAAGAAAGGCTGGCAGTTCAAAGGCAAGAAGGTGTTAAAATCCAATTAGCTGGCACTCTGATAACATTGTTCAGGAGGAAAGAACACAGGACAATTCAGCTGATGTGTTTAACTCAAGGAGGTTAGTGGAGTTACAGAAAAATGATTTGCAATTAAAACAGTTATATCAGAAAGCTTATTCCGATACAGAAGCAACATGTATTCCAGTATCTTATTACCTTCGGGGAGATATTTTGATGAGGAAATGGAGGTCGGATCATGTCTCAGCAAATGAAAGCTGGAGGGAAGTGCATCAGATTGTTACCCCATTAGGGTATAGAAATGAGATTCTGAGGATTGCTCATGAAATTCCAATGGGGCGGGGTGGGGGGGGGGGGTGGGGGGGGGGGGTGGGGGGGGATGGGGGGGATCGTTTGGAATTAGGAAAACACAGGAAAAGATACAGAGGTTTTTTTGGCCAGGATTGCAAAGGGATGTTGTCAAATTCTGTAGAGCTTGTCATACATGTCAAATAACAGGAAAACCACAAGCAGTGATTAAGCTGGCAAATTTAATCTCAATGCCAGCATTTGAAAGACTTTTTACCAGGGTCATGATTGATTGTGTAGGACCACTCCCCAAGACTAAAAGTGGAAATCAGTATTTATTGACAATAATGGATGTGTCTACCAGGTTTCCTGAAGTGATACCTTTAAGAAATATTATAACTAAGAAGATGGTGGAAGAGTTAATTAATTTTTAAAAAAATATATGGTTTACTGAAGGAAATACAATCAGATCAGGGGTCAAATTTGTCACAGCTGTTTAAGGTAGTAATGAACAGTTTGGGGATAAAACAGTTTAAGTCAACAGCTTCTCATTTGGAGTCACAAGGAGCTTTGGAAAGGTGGTGTCAAACTTTAAAAACTATGCTGAGAATGTGCTGTCAGGATTATGCACAGGATTGGGTTGTGGGAGTTCCATTTCTGTTATTTGCTGTTAGAGACGTTCCTAATGCACCGACTGGTTTTAGCCCTTTTGAACTAATTTATGGTCATGTGGTAAGGGGACCACTGAAATTGATTCATAAGAAATTAGTGGGTCAAAATTCAGAAACTACTCTCCTGGTTACATATCAAATTTCAGGGAAAGATTAAACAGAGCATGTGAGTTGGCTAGGGAACATTTAAAGACATCACAGCAAATGATGAACGTGAAAGCAGGTAAGAAAGCTAAAACTCGAAGTTTTGTTTCTGGAGAGAAAGTACTAGTTTTGTTACCAGTACTAGGTGATTCATTAAATGCAAGATTTATTGGGCCTTACAGGATTGAAAAGAAATTGAGTGAAGTAATTATTACATAAATACTCCAGATAGAGGAAAGAAGCAGAGTGTTTGGCTTAAAAAGTACTTTGACAGGGAAGAGGAACAAAAAGAGGTGTTAGTGATAGTGGATGATGAGAAAGAGGTAGAAGTGCTGGACTCTGAAATTGATTTTCCTCTAATCAAATTGGATAATGAGAGGGTGCTTGAAAATTTAAATTAAATATTGAGTTAGCTTCCAAACAAGTGTCAAAGAGATTTGGAAAAGCTCTTGCAGTCACACAAACCTATTTGTGGGAATAGGTTGGGAAAGACACGTTTAGCTACACATGATGTATGTACAGAAATTTCATCTCCAATAAGGCAACCTCCTTATAGATTAAATCCAGCAAAGTTCTCACAATTACAAAAATAAATTGATTTCATGTATCAGGATGATATAATTGAATCTAGTTGCAGTAACTGTGGTCATTGTCCCTTCAGACATTTGCTTCTTAAATTCTGCAAAGCTTTTAAAGATCTTTGCCTGAAGTTACTGTAGATCTCTCTTTACTCCATCCCCAGGAGCAGCAAATACATATGTAGTGGATATAACAGAGATTCAGTGGTGACATCAGATGGGTCAATGATCACTGTATTCGAGTGTACACAGGGAGAGCACCCACAGTCACAGAGTGGTGGAGGAACTCTGGCAAATGCATTCCATGCTAGAATAGTTCTACATGCCAGCACAGGAGGACGTGCTCCCAGTCACGTACATGGGAGACTCTGCTCTTAGTCACTGACACAAATTCACTGCCTCCCTGCATGACAGCGTGTGTCCTATTGATTCCTCCCCCAGAACATCCTGTGCAACCAGAACTGTTTCCCACACTCAGCTGACGTTTGTTCCAGGAACATTCTCCTCCCTTCCCAGGTTCTAATTTATCTAAATTTATTAAAGTTGTCAACGCTCTGTGTGGAATTGTCCCAGATTTGCACCAAGCGCGGGAGCAGGCATGTACAACAGTGTTTTATCTGCATTAATAGGTTTTCACACTGTATTGTCCCCTTCCCAACGCCTTATTTATGCAGTCACAGGAAATACACCGTTTTGCTGGAGGGTTTCCTCCAATTCACCTGCTCTGCTGCCACCTCACTGATTACTCACAAATCACAGAATTGGAGAAGGAGGCCATTCGGCCCTTAACTTAGTGCCAATCTCCTGCCTTTTCCCCGTAACCCTGCACATTGTTTATATTTAAATAACATCCAATGCCCACTTGAATGCCTCAATTGAACCTGCCTCCACCACACTTCCAGGCAGCACATTCCAAACCCTGCTCGCCATGTGAAAATGTTTTTTCTCACCTCATATTTGCTTCCTTTACAAAACACTTTGAAACTCTGACCTCTGGTTCTCAACCCAATTCTCCCTATCTACTCTGTCCAGGCTCCGCATGATTTTGAAAGCTTCTAGCAAGTCTCCTCTTAGCTTTCTCCTCTCCAAGGAAAACTGTCCCAACCTCTCCAATCTTTCCTCATAACTGAAGTGTCTCATTCCTGGAGCCATTCTCGTAAACCTTGTCAGCACTCCCTCCAACATGTTCACATCCTTCCTATAGTGTGGCGCCCAGAACTGTACACAATACTTCAGCTGAGGCCTAACCAGTGTCTTATATAAGTTCATCATAACCTCCCTGCTCTTTACTGTATGCCCCTATTAATGTAGCCTGGAATACTGTAAGTTTTAGAAACAGCTCTCTCTACCTGTCCTGCCACCTTTAATGACTTAGATACATACACACCCAGGTCCCTCTATACAAACCTTCTTCCAGCCTGAAAATTACCCATTAACCATCACTCTGTTTCCTATCCCTCAGCCAATTTTATATCCATGTTGCTACTGTCCCTTTTATTCCATGAGCTATAACTTTCCTCACAAGTCTGTTGTGTGGCATTGTATCGAACACCTTTTGGAAGTCCATATACACCTCATCAACAGCCTTACCCTCATCAACCATCTCTGTTACCTCTTCAAAAAACTCCAGCAAGTTAGTTAGACATGATTTTCCTTTAACAAATCCATGCTGACTCTTCCGAATCAATCCACATTTTGCCATGTGACCATTAATTCTATCTATCCTGAGAAATTGTTTCTAGAAGTTTCCCTACCACTGAGGTTAAACTGACTGGTCTGTAATTGCAGGGCGGATCTTTACAATCTATTTTGAACAAGGGCGTAATGTTTGCAATTCTCCAGTCCTCTGGCACCTCCCCCGAATCCAGGGAACATTGAAAGATTATTGCCAATGCCTCTGCAATTTCCACTCTCACTTTCTTCAATATTCTTGGATGTACCTCATCTGGCCCCAGTCCCTTATCAATTTTAAGTATCGACAGCTTATCTAATAGCTCCTCCTTATCAATTTTAAACCCTTCCAGTGACTGAGTTTCCTCCTCTGTCACCATTGCCTCGGCATCTACCTCGTAGATAAAGACTGATGCAAAGTATTAATTTAACACCGCAGCCAAGGCTCTTGCTTCTGGGCAGATTTTCAGGTCATCGACTTGGAAATATATTACCGTTCCTTCACTGTCGCAGGGTCAAAATCCTGGAGCTCCCTCCCTAACAGCACTGTGGGTGTACCTACACCACATGGACTGCAGCGGCTCAAGAAGGCAGCTCAGCACCACCTTCTCAAGTGGCAGTTGGGGATCGGCAATAAATGCTGCCCCAGCCAGTGATGTGCACATCTCATAAATGACTAAAAAAAAGACCCAGAGAAAAGACAGGAGTAGAGATGGGTTTCAGTGTGTGTGTGTGTCAGAGAGGGAAGACAGGGATCTGAAGCTCTCTGAGAAGAAAAGGTGCAAGGCAAGTGGGGCATTAGGTAAGTGAATAATCAGTTAAGGGACTGAGTCAAGTGATCAGTTTAGCAGAGGTTTAGGAAAGTATGTCTGCTCTGTATTTGATGAAACAATGAGAATAGAGTGTGGTTTCTGGGTGTCTTGGCAAGAGATACGAGTTGGGTGGGAAGAATCATATGAATGCTCAGCAAACTGTTTGCAGCTGGATCATCCCCAAGCAAGAAGCCTTTGTGTCAAGCTAGTGTTAGCCCTTCAATAGTTTATGTGTCTGTAAAGATACAGCTGGGGTGAGGGGGTGGTGGGAATTTGAATCGTCTTCCTGTGTTTGTGTTGAGATGTTCCAACCTTTTTGTCGGGAGGAATAGAGTTCACTTTCTCTTGTTTAATACATGTTTTATTCGTTGTGTGAAATGTTCATTAGCAGACCCCCTGTGAATTTGTTCAGTAACTTTCCCCAAAGGTTTCCAAAAAAATATGCTGGGATCTATCACGCCAGCTTTCACTCTGGGGTCTGGTTGGTCCGGTGTTAAGAGCAGCTGGGATTGTGTCCGAGGCCGGAATTTTACCTCACTGGGTGGGCGCGTGCTGGACCTGGACGAATATATAACGACACGCGATAATGTCAGGCCAGCGCCCCAATGTCATTGCGCACTTGCTCGATATCTCGGTCAGTGGGTGAGTGCGTGCTGGAGTCAGCAGTGCACCAGCCAACAATTCACAGGCCTACTAAGGCCATTAAAGTCCCAATTAAATGTAATTTTTCGCTGCCCGTCCAACCTAACGCTTGGGGTGGGGTGGCGGGGGGGGGGGGGGTGGGGTGGGGGGTGCACAGGCGAAAAGGCCAAGCGGCCTTTGCATTTTTTAGGAAACCTCATCCACAGGTGGGATGAGATTCCAGCAGCAAATCAGAAATTAAATCAACATTTTAATTTTTCATTGACAACATTTCCCTGCTCATGAGACGTGAGAGGGGACATTTTCTTAAAACATTTTTTTAAGTCTTTATTTTTATTTTTTAAAACCTGCATCTCCCCGAGGCAGCTCTGTGCCACACGGAGCGTTTCCTGTGTGCGCGGGTGTTTGAAATTCCCCGGTCACCCTCTTCCCCCTCACCCCGCCTCACACAGGTAGTGCTGAGCGCTGCAGCTCGTGTCTCACGCTCGGCTAACGCCTGTCAGCGTGAACTCACGGTCCGGCCCCGATCGTGGGCAGTGGTCGGGTCGGCTTCCCAACCGCTCCCACACACCCGGTCGAACCCACCTGACCAGCGCAAAATTCTGGTCACTGTGTTGAAAGCCGTGGTCCGGTCATTCTGATGAGCTCAGCATTGATTGAGAATCTGCTATTGCAAACAGTCACTGCTGGTTATTTATTACAGGCTGCACTCAATATTCACCTCACAGGAGTGAAGAGAATGACAGCCGTGTTACCTGTGACAGTCATACATGTTGGTCAGTAAAGTTAAAGGTCAGTCCCAGTTTACATGGACAATATCTGATGGATAAAACACCCATTCTCACAACTGTTGGTGGACAAAAGGAATAAGTTGAGACTGAGGGAGGAGAGGCACTGGTTTTAAATGACACATCAATTTGTTGTGGTTCTGTCAATGTTTAAACACACGTGTTCTTTGATGAATCATTAATGGTGACAGACATCCATTCTGTAGAGTTGATGTGGGACACCAGTGTGGGTTTAAGGGACTCACTGTGATTCCCGGCTATGGTTTCACCAGGGCTCAGTGAGCAGTGTGAAGGAGCTGATGGGAGCGGGTTATAGAGCGGCTTCTCCAGAGTTTGCCAGTTCTGGGGAGGGATTGCAATTTCCAAATGAGCTCACGTTCTCCGATCTCCATCACTCTCACTATTAATGGGAAATGATCCGGAACAAAGTAAGGGACTGAGACAAACATTCCATAAATGACCAGCGGGAAATGACTGGATCCTTTGGATATTTCCTTTATAAAGTGGGAGGACAGATTGTGAATAATGGTTCTCAAAACTCTCTGAGGCTGATGGAACGTTGATCTTTATCTCAGAGTCTGGAACACAAAGGGAGGGAATGGAAGGTTCTGTTGTTCAGACCCAATCTGGAGTAACTGGGTTCAGTTCTGGGCCCCGCACCTCAGGAAGGAGACACTGGCCTCGGAGAGGGTGCAGAGCAGAATGAGACTGGAGTTGTGAGGGGAAAATAGCAGTGTAGTGGTAATGTGACTGGACTAGTAATTTATAAACCCAGGCTAATGTTCAGGGAAGACAGGTTCCAATCCCACCATGGCAGTTGGTGCAATTTAAATTCAATTTAATAAAAGCTGGTCTCAGTAATGGTGACCATGGATCTATTATCAATTTTCATAAAAAAACCATCTGGGTCACTAAAGTCCTTTAGGGACGGAAATCTGCTGTCCTTACCTGGTCTGGCCTACACCTGAATCCAGACCCACAGCGATGTGGTTGGCTCTTCACTGCCCTCTGGGGTGGGTTAACAAGGCACCCAGATCAAGGGCACTTGGGGATGGGCAACAAACGCTGACCTTGTCATTGACCCCCACATCCCATCAAAGAACAAAAAAGGGTTAAATTATGGGGACAGGAAACATCGACTAGACTTGTATTCCCTTGAATATCGAAGATTAAAGTGTGATCTCATTGAGATATTGAAGATGATTAAAGGATGTGACAGGGTCGATCGAGAGAACCCATTTCCTCTGGTTGGGGGTATGGGGTCCAGAACAAATGGGGGTAGATCCTTAAAACCCACACCAGGCTGCTCAGGGTGGATGTCAGGAAGCAAGTCCTCACACAAAGGGAAGTGGAAATCTGGGACTCTCTCCCCCAAACACATTGTAGATGCTGGGGGTTCACTGCAGCTCCCAAGCCTGTGATGGCTGGGTTTTTGTTGGGTAAGATTATCGAGATATGTAACGGGGGAAATTCTGTTCAGAGTCGCTGGAACTCCCAGACTGAACACTCCACAGTCTGAAACTCGGAGAGTCTGACACCAATGCTTCTCCAGGTCAATGTAAACCTTGTGACTCTTTGTGTGATGTGGAGTGATGAGAATTCCTGCCCCTGCTTAAGACAACAAGATGGAGGAGCTGTCATGTGGGCCAATCTCTTCCAATCCAATATGTTAAACAGAGTAAATAGTGAGTGTTTGGAAATGAAGCATCGGATCAGGTGTGGAATCTGCTCTCTCACTCTCTATTCACTGTGATTGTTTTTATATCTTGTCTTCAGTTACTATTCACTGTTTGCAGTGAGCACTGGACATTAACAAAAGGTCCTTAATCTTCACACAGACACAAGCCACAATCCAGAGGACTCCAGTTTCAGACTGCCTTTTCAATATCATTGCTGCTCACTCTCCACTTGTTACAGTTTATTCCCTGAACACGTTTCCCCCTCACACGAATGGACTTGCTCACAGTTTCTCACTGGGATCAGTTACAGTTTGTGACGGTGTTTTTCACACCTTATCACCTGCCTTCATCTCTCTGTCTCTGTCTTGTGATGTGATTCTAGGTGGACGTTAGTGACTCCAGTTCATTCCCCCAGTCCTGGGGATTAGTGAGGTCTGACAGAGCAGCTGTGAACACAACACTCACATGAGGGAGGTGGATTGATCAGAAACCGAGTTACACAATTAACCCTTCACTAACCTCACCCTCCTTAACCCTGCAACCTTCGCCAGCCCCTACATGCTTCCCTATCTCTGTAACCTCCTCCAGTCACTACACCCCTCCCTATCTCTGTTACCTCCTTCAGCTCCTACACCCCACCCTATCTCTGTAACCTCCTCCAGCCCCTACAACCCTCCCTATCTCTGTTACCTCCTCCAGCTCCTACATGCTTCCCTACCTCTGTAACCTCCTCCAGTTACTACAACTCTCCCTATCTTCGTAACCCCTCCCTATCCCTGTAACCTTCTCCAGTCTCTAGAACCCTCCCTATCTCTATAACCTCCTCCAGCCTCTAGACCCCTCCCTATCTCTGTAACCTCTTCCAGCCCCTACAACCCTGTAATCTCCCCCATTCACTACAACCTTCCTTATCTCTGTAACCTCCTCCAGCTCCTACAACCCTCCCTATCCCTGAATGTTCCTCCAGCCCTACACCCTCCCTATCCCTGTAACCTCCTCCAGCCCCTACAACCCTCCCCATCTCTGTAACCTCCGTGGTCATGGTCCATTTAGGTACCAACGACACAGGTAAGAGAGGAAAGAGGCTCTGTATAGAGAGTATGAGGAACTAGGTGCAAAATTAAAAAGCTGAACCTCAAAGGTTATAATCTCTGGATTATTACCTGAATGATGTGCAAATTGGCATCGGTTACATACAATTAGAGAGATGAATGCATGGCTTAGAGACTGGTGTGGGAGAAGTGTGTTCCAGTTTGTGTGGCACTGGCATCAGTATTGGGGAAAGTGGGACAGTTTACATCTGAACCAGGCTGGGACCAGGGTTCTAATGAGTCATACATCTAGGGAAAGAGAGAGGGTTTTGAACTAAATAACGAGGGGTAGGGATCATATAGAGGAAGATTGAGTAAATTAAACTGAAGTGAAAAGGCAATAGACCAAGTTAGCAATAACAATAATGATAATCAGGGTGTGGCAGGGAGAGACAGTGATTTCAAATTTAAGAGTGTGCCAGTGAATAGGGTCAGAGTTTACAAAAACAGTAAAGAAAACTGAATTAAAGGCTCTGTATCTGAATGCCTGCAGCATTTGCAATAAGACAGATGAATGTCAGCACAGATAGAAATTCATATTGTTGTATGATGTTGTGTATGCCTGCATGCCATTATAAAGTAAAGGTGCTCAGCAGAGCAAGAGTTAATGTGGGACTGGAGAATAGAACTGCCCAAGGTATGATGTGTCATATGGTAATAGACTGAGAGAACTGTCTAGAAAGAACACTCTGGAACCAGCTTGAAGGGATACAACAGCTCCATGCATGACCATTCCTTGAATCTGTTAATAGTTAAAGGTTAACAATAAAGGATTCATGTTTAAACATATAACTCTGCAGGATCTCAACAATGAGCCACAACAGATGACACGATTTTACAACACATATGTATGACCTGGTAGCCATTATAGAGATTTGACTACAAGGAAACCAAAGATGGAACCTGAACATTCCAGGCTATTTGACATTCAGGAATGATAGGAAGCTGGGAAAAGGTGGTGGGTGAGCTCTGTTAATTAAATAAGGCATTAGTACTGTTGTGAGAAGTGAACTTAGTTCTAATAATCAAAATATAGAATCAGTTTGAGTGGAACTAAGAAACAGCAAGCGGCAGAAACTATTGGGTAGAGTTGTTTATATTCCACTAAACAGCAGTGGTAATTTAAATCACAGTAAAAATCAGGAAATTAGAGGTGTATGTAACAAGGGTAATACAGGAATCATGAGGGATTTCAATCTCCATGTAAATTGGGTATGTCTAATTAGCATTATTGTTATGGAGGGCGATTTTTTTGGAATGCATGGGTTCCTTTAGCAATACATTGAGAAACCAATTTGGGAATGGACTATTTTAGATCAGATATTATGCAACAAAAAAGGGTTAATTAATAATCTTGTTGTAGAAGAGCCTGCAGGGAAAGAGTGGCCATAATATAATGGAATTTTACATTCTATTTGAAAGTGATGTAGTTCAGAGACTGAGGTCTTCAATCTAAACAAAGGGAACTATGAAGGTATGAGGGGGAAATTGGCTATGGTGGATTGGGAAACAATGTTAAAAAGTAATGGCTAACATTTAAAGAACTAATACATAGTTTACAACAATAACCCAGCAAGGAAAGTGTTCCAACTGTGGCTAACAACAGAAATCAAGGATTGCATTAGATCAAAGGAAGAGGGGTATAAAGTTGCCAAAAAAATGGTAAGCCTGGGAATTAGAAATGTTTTTGAATTCTACAAAGAAAAAGATTTTAAAAAAAGAAAATGGAAAAGGAGAGTAAACAAGTGAGAAACAAAAAGATGGACTGTAAAAGCTTCCACAGGTCTGTAAAAAGGAAAAGATCAGCAAACAGTAATATGGGTCTATTACAGGCAGAGTCAGGGGAATTTATACAGGAGAGGAAAGAATTGGCAGAGAAAATAAACAAATACTTTGTGTCTGTCTTCTTGGAGGAAAATACTAAAAAACCCCTAGAAATAATGGAGATTCAAGGGATCGGTGTAAATGAGAAACTGCAAGATATTGATATCAATAAAAATATGGAGCTAGAGAAATTAATGGTTCTACGGACACCATGATGTCTCATGGTTTCAGGTCAAAACCAGACAAGGAAACCTCCTGCTGATTACCATGTACAGCACGCCATCCCCCCCACCCCACCCCTCATCTCAGCTGATGAATCAATGCCCCTCCATGTTGAACATCACTTGGAGGAAGCAATGAGGGTGGCAAGGGCACAGAATGTACTCTGGGTGGGGGACTTCATTGCCCATCACCAGGAGTGCCTTGATAGCACCACTATTGACCGAGCTGGCTGAGTCCTAAAGGACATAGCTGCTAGACTGGGTCTGCGACAGGTGGTGAGGGAACCAACAAGAGGGAAAAACATTTGGAACCGACAAGAGGGAAAAACATTTTGCTTCCAATTTCTGCCCCTCCATCATTTTCATGTGGTCCATCTCTGACACTTCCCTTCCCTTCCTTGACCTCTCTGTCTCAATCTCTGGTGATAGACTGTCCACCAATATCCATTACAAGCCTACCGACTCCCACAGCTACCTCGGGTACAGCTCCTCACACCCAGCTTCCTGTAAGGACTCCATCCCATTCTCTCAGTTCCTTCGCCTCCATCGCATCTGTTCCGATGATGCTATATTCAAAAACAGTTCCTCTGACATGTCCTCCTTCTTCCTTAACCGAGGTTTTCCACCCACGGTGGTTGACAGGGCCCTCAACTGTGTCCGGCCCATCTCCCGCACATCCACCCTCACGCCTTCTCCTCCCTCCCAGAAAAATGATAGGGTCCCCCTTGTCCTCACTTATCACCCCACCAGCCTCCGCATTCAAAGGATCATCCTCCGCCATTTCCGCCAACTCCAGCATGATGCCACCACCAAACACATCTTCCCTTCACCCCTCCTGGTGGCATTCCGTAGGGATCGTTCCCTCCGTGACACCCTGGTCCACTCCTCCATCACCCCCTACTCCTCAACCCCTACCTATGGCACCTCCCCATGTAACCGCAGAAGGTGCAACACCTGCCCCTTTACTTCCCCCCTCCTCACCGTCCAAGGGCCCAAACACTCCTTTCAAGTGAAGCAGCATTTCACTTGCATTTCCCTCAATTTAGTCTACTGCATTCGTTGTTCCCAATGTGGTTTCCTCTACATTGGAGAGACCAAAAGCAGACTGGGTGACTGCTTTGCAGAACACCTTTGGTCTGTCCGCACGAATGACCCAAACATCCCTGTCGCTTGTCATTTCAACACATCACCCTGCCCTCATGCCCACATGTCTATCCTTGGCCTGCTGCAATGTTCCACTGAAGCTCAACGCAAACTGGAGGAACAGTACCTCATCTTCCGACTAGGCACTTTACAGCCTCCCTGACTGAATATTCAGTTCAACAATTTTAGATCATGAACTCTCTCCTCCATCCCCACCCCCTTTCCGATCCCCCCTTTTTTCCAATAATTTATATAGATTTTTTTTCCCACCTATTTCCATTATTTTTTAATGTATTTCCATCCATTGTTTTATCTCTACCTTTTAGCCTATTTCGATCACTTCCCCCCACCCCACCCCACCCCACCCCCACTAGGGCTATCTGTACCTTGCTCGTCCTGCTTTCTACCCTTAATGTCACCATTAGCACATTCCTTAGATAATATCACCACCTTCAACACCTCTTTGTCCTTTTGTCTATGACATCTTTTGGTTATCTCCACCTATCACTGGCCCTCTATCCAGCTCTATCTGTCCCACCCCCCTTTAAACCAGCTTATATTTTAACTCTTTTCTATTTTTCCTTAGTTCTGATGAAGAGTCATTCGGACTCGAAACGTTAACTGTGTCCCTCTCCGCAGATGCTGTCAGACCTGCTGAGTTTTTCCAGGTATTTTTATTTTTGAGAGGGAAAAACATACTTGACCTCATCCTCACCAACCTGCCTGCTGCAAATGTATCTGTCCATGACAGTATCGGTAGGAGTGACAACCGCACAGTCATTGTGGAGACAAAGTCCCCCCTTCACATTGAGGATACCCTCCATCGTGTTGTGTGGCACTACCACCGTGCTAAATGGGAGAGATTTCGACCAGATTCAGCAACTCAAGACTGGGCATCCATGAGGAGCTGTGGGCCATCAGCAGCAGCAGAATTGTACTCAAACACAATCTGTAACCTCATGGCCCAGCATATCCCCCACTCTACCATTACCATCAAGTCAGGGGATCAACCCCGGCTCAATGAAGAGTGAGGGGGGCATGTCAGGAGCAGCACCAGGCATTCCTAAAAATGAGGTGTCAACCTGGTGATGCTATAACAAAGGACTACTTGCATGTTAAACAGCAGAAGCAGCAAGTGATAGACAGAGATAAGCAGTTCCACAGCCAACGGATTAGATCTAAGCTCTGCAGTCCTGCCACATCCAGTTGTGAATGCTGTTGGACAATTAAACAACTCACTGGAGGAGGAGGCTCCACAAATATCCCCATCCTCAATGATGGAGGAGCCCAGCACATCAGTGTGAAAGATAAGGCTGAAGCATTTGCTACAATCTTCAGCCAGAAGTGCCGAGTGGATGATCCATCTCAGCCTCCTCCAGAGGTCCCCAGCATCACAGATTCCAGTCTTCAGCCAATTCAATTCACTCCACATGATATCAAGAAATGACTGAAGGCACTGGATACTGCAAAGGCTCTGGGCCCTGACAATATTCAGGGGACTGGACAGTGCGAGGGGGGAGGGGACAGTGTGAGGGGAGGGGACAGTGTGGGGGGGGAGGTGAGTGCGAGGGGGGAGGAGACAGTGTGGGGGGAGGGGACAGTGTAGGGGGAGGGGACAGTGTAGGGGGAGGGGACAGTGAGGGGGGGAGGGGACAGTGTGGGGGGAGGGGACAGTGCGAGGGGGGAGGGGACAGTGTGGGGGGAGGGGACAGTGTGGGGGAGGGGACAGTGTGGGGGGAGGGGACAATGTGGGGGGAGGGGACAATGTGGGGGGAGGGGACAGTGTGGGGGGATGGGACAGTGTGGGGGGAGGTGAAGGCGAGGGGGGGAGGTGAAGGCGAGGGGGGAGGTGGAAGCGAGGGGGGGAGGTGAAGGCGAGGGGGGGAGGTGAATGCGAGGGGGGGAGGGGACAGTGTGGGGGGGAGGGGACAGTGTGGGGGGAGGGGACAGTGCGAGGGGGGAGGGGACAGTGTAGGGGGAGGGGACAGTGAGGGGGGGAGGGGACAGTGTGGGGGGAGGGGACAGTGCGAGGGGGGAGGGGACAGTGTGGGGGGAGGGGACAGTGTGGGAGGGAGGGGACAGTGTGGGGGGAGGGGACAGTGTGGGGGGAGGGGACAGTGTGGGAGGGAGGGGACAGTGTGGGGGGAGGGGACAGTGCGAGGGGGGAGGGGACAGTGTGGGGGGAGGGGACAGTGTGGGGCGGAGGGGACAGTGCGAGGGGGGAGGGGACAGTGGGGGAGGGAGGGGACAGTGCGGGGGGGAGGGGACAGTGTGGGGGGGAGGGGACAGTGTGGGGGGATGGGACAGTGTGGGGGGAGGGGACAATGTGGGGGGAGGGGACAGTGTGGGGGGATGGGACAGTGTGGGGGGATGGGACAGTGTGGGGGGATGGGACAGTGTGGGGGGAGGGGACAATGTGGGGGGAGGGGACAGTGTGGGGGGAGGGGACAGTGTGGGGGGAGGGGACAGTGTGGGGGGGAGGGGACAGTGTGGGGGGATGGGACAGTGTGGGGGGAGGGGACAGTGTGGGGGGAGGGGACAGTGTGGGGGGGAGGGGACAGTGTGGGGGGATGGGACAGTGTGGGGGGAGGGGACAATGTGGGGGGAGGGGACAGTGTGGGGGGGAGGGGACAGTGTAGGGGGATGGGACAGTGTGGGGGGAGGGGACAGTGTGGGGGGAGGGGGACAGTGTGGGGGGAGGGGACAGTGTGGGGGGAGGGGACAGTGTGGGGGGATGGGACAGTGTGGGGGGAGGGGACAGTGTGGGGGGGAGGGGACAATGTTGGGGGGAGGGGACAGTGTGGGGGGGAGGGGACAATGTTGGGGGGAGGGGACAGTGTGGGGGGAGGGGACAATGTTGGGGGGAGGGGACAGTGTGGGGGGAGGGGACAATGTGGGGGGAGGGGACAGTGTGGGGGGAGGGGACAATGTGGGGGGAGGGGACAATGTGGGGGGAGGGGACAGTGTGGGGGGATGGGACAGTGTGGGGGGAGGTGAAGGCGAGGGGGGGAGGTGAAGGCGAGGGGGGAGGTGGCAGCGAGGGGGGAGGTGAAGGCGAGAGGGGGAGGTGAATGCGAGGGGGGGAGGGGACAGTGTGGGGGGAGGGGACAGTGTGGGGGGAGGGGACAGTGTGGGGGGAGGTGGAAGCGAGGGGGGGAGGTGAAGGCGAGTGGGGGGAGGTGAAGGCGAGGGGGGGAGGTGAAGGCGAGGGGGGAGGTGGCAGCGAGGGGGGAGGTGCTCGTCCCCCAGGGCTGGAGGAGGAGGCCCCTCCTACTTGACCAAACGTGTGTGGGTGGAGGTAGCCGGGGACCTGATCTCCCACGATGCTCATGGACCCAGAGCCACAAGCGCTTCAACGACCTGCTGCCTACAGGAAGGTGAGTAACATGTTGGCATCGCTCAGTTCACCCATCATGGAACCTTCTCCTCCCCCCGACCCCCCGGTGCCCACCCATGTCTGAGTGGCCTGAGTGCAATGGGTCAGCGACGACGGGTGTCCTTATCTGGCCGGCCCGGCCGAGATTCCCCACGCGTTGGTCACCCTGAGAGGGAGGTGATGAGGTGGGTTCTCCACCTGCAGCCTGTGGTGGTCTGAGACCCACACGACTGTGGTGTGGGCAACCAGGAGGATCTGCCCCCAGAGTCAGTGCTCGAACTCCAGGACATGTGGAGGTCAGGGTGATGACACAGGGTGAGGGGATGTACAAGCTGGCGCGGCACAGATAGATCTGCTGCCCTCCGCGCTCCACGTCATTGTGCATCTTTGCTACGGTTGGTTAAACTGAGCGCTCCCAGCTCTGATGAAGACAGCACGTGGACAAGGGGTGGGGGGTGGGAAGGACACTCCTGGTATATTTGTGAGTGTTCAGCAGCAGCGGGGGGTAGGAAGACACTGAACCCCTGCAATGGCCAACTGGGCTTGGGGTGGGCCGGCTGTGAGGAGATTCACGGGACGAGTATCGCTTATCAATGCTCTCTTCTCATTTCCAGGAGACGAATTCTCACCACACTGCCGAGCGGGGGAGGACTGGCGATGGGCCAGCGCAGGTAGTGCTGCTTAGCCACTTCGAGCAAGAGGCCCTCTCTCTGGAGAGGAGGCACACACCCAGGTCCACCAGAGCCGGAGAGGCTTGGGTTCCACGGGCAGGTATGTGTGGCCAGTGCCCACATCACCAATAGTCTCCCGACAGCCATGGCAGTGACGATTGTTGAGTGAGTGACGTTACCAACATGACTCGCCCAGTGCGTGTGGAATGATGAGCACTTGATGATCCGCGGGACAGACATGTACAGTAACATTGGCCACATGCTAACTGATTGAACGTCCTTACTCTTCCTGTCAGCATCATCGGCACACGGCCGGGAGCAGGAGCACCACCTCTGACACCTGAGGGCCATGAAGTTCCAACAGCACCAGCGTCACACCATCTCTGCCAGGCAGGCACCAGCGCAGATACTGGCACCTCGATGGGAATTCGAACATCGGCTAGTGACCCGGGGCACAGCGGTGAGGGCACTTCACAGTCGCTGGAGGAGCTGGCAGAGACAGAGAGTGCCCATGGTGCCAGCAGTCGGAGGACTGCAGGGGTCCAGACACATGCTCAGTCGCTGCCTGATGATGTGTCTCTGGAGTCGTCTGTGATGCAGCCAAGTGCTGACATGTGGCCAGGTGTGCGGAAGCAGCAGGTGGAGATATATGAGACTGTACTTGGCTTGGTGTCAGTGGGGGACAAGTCTACACGGACAGTAGCCAATGCATTGAGCCTCATGTCCAAGCGCCAAGTTCCCTCCATGGAGAGAGTGGCGAGTCTCATGGAGATGCAGCTCCAGGGATAGGATCAGATGTTCCTGGGAATGCGCTCGGACCTGCAATCCCTCTCAGGGGCATTGACCTCATGTGGTCAGTGCCAGTGTGGGCGGTGGTTTGGGCATCAGATATCCCACCTCGGTGCCCATCCATCCACAGTGAACAGGGAGGTCCGAAGCGACCTCACGTTGGCGCAGCAGCTGCCTGTCGTCTCCGTGGCCACCTCTCAGGGCGCTGTGGATGAAGGCAGCAGCTCCTCCACCCCCCTCCCAGTGACCACAGCATCCAGTGAGGCTGCGGTGACTGGGGAGATACCAGCTGTGGAACTGGCAGCTCCCTCCCAGGCGGTGCCAGCACAGGCTCCACAGGCCAAAGGACGACCGCCAAGGTCATCGAGACCAACAGGACAGCAGAGTGAGCGGCTGGCTCAGATACCACTCCCAGCGAGGGGGCTGCACCAAGACGTAGCGCCCGGAAACATAAACATAAGGGACATTAGGAACAACACGGGTTTCTCACTGAAGCTTTGTGTTGGGCCTCCTATGAGTTCCTCCTGGTTTGTGTTTGCAGTGCGGCATATTTTATTTGTGTTATGTGAAGACTTTTGTGAAAGTGTTAAATAAAGATCGTCTCACATGGCTGGAGGTGCCTCTTTTCCTGGGCAGGTGGATGGATTGCTGAGATGTTATGAGTGATTTGTGTGACATTGACATTTATTCACTGGGTCCATCGTCAATGCTCCTATCCTGACAGGTTTGGTACTAATGTCTCCAGTGTGGAGGCTGCAGCCCAGGTTTGTGTTGGAGGTCCATCTGTGCTGTGCTAACTGTTCCTTGGATTAAAGCCTCCCGGGTGTCCCTGCCTCCCTGGAGTATGCCCAGGTCAGCGTCTACCCCCTCAGCATTTCCCTGTGTGTGCTCATCCTCGGACTCACTGCTGGACTCATCATGTGCAGACACAGACACTGCGTCTACATCTTCATCGTCCACTGTGTCCCCCCTTTCCAGCGCCAGATTGTGCAGAGTGCAGCATGTAACCACTATCAGCGACTCACGGTCTGGGGGGTACTGGAGTGCACCCCCTGAGCGGTCCAGGCATCGGAAGCGCATCGTGAGAAGACCGATGGTTCTCTCTACCACAGCCCTTGTGGAGCCGTGGCTCCTATTGTACCGCTGCTCAGCTTCTGTTCTTGGATGGTGGAGAGGCGTCATGAGGCACCTTCTGAGGGGATAGTCCTTGTCACCCAGCAGCCATCCATCCAGCCGGGCTGGAACACTGAAGAGCCCCAGCAGCTGGGAGTGTCTGAGGATGTAGGTGTCGTGGGAGCTGCCTGGGTACCTTGTACAGACTTGTAGAATCAGCATCCTGTGATCACACACTATCTGCACGTTCATGGAGTGGAAGCCCTTCCTGTTGACGAAGGCACCGGGCTCACCTGCTGGTGCCTTGATGGCCACATGTGTACAGTCTATAGCACCCTGGACACGGGGGAAGCCAGCAATGGCTGCAAAGCCTCTAGCTCACTGTGTCTGGCTGGCCTGGTCCCAGTGGAAGTGGATGAAGGTCAATGCCTGTCTGAACACAGTGTCTGTAACCTGCTTGACACAAGTGTGGACAGCTGATTGGGAGACTCTGCAAAGATCACCCACCGAGCCCTGGAAGGAGCCAGAGGCATAGAAGTTGAGGGCAGCTGTGACCTTCAGAGCCACTGGCATGGGGTGTCCACCCACACAGTTAGGGGAAATCTCAGGCCCAATCATCTGACAGATATAGATGACTGTTTCCCTTGACAGACGGAGTCTCCTTCGGCACTGCACCTCAGACATATTGAGGTAGCTGCTTCACCGCCTGTAAACCCTGGCAGCAGGATAGTGGTGACTTCTGCAACCCCTTCCACCGTGGACTACCTCTTGGCCCTGCGCCCCTTGTACCTGTGCCTCTCCTCCCAAAGGTGGCTCCCCTGGAGGCTGAATGTCCACTCCTGGCCTCCTCCCCCTTCTGGCCCTCCCTTCCCCCTCAGAGGAACTGCCTCCAGTGGACAGATCACCTCCCATTCCCAGGCTAAGGGAAGGCTTCCTGAAACCTACAGGCCCCAAAACAATTCCTCCCTGCAGGGTGCTAACCTGAAGGTTATGAGTCCAGTCCAAGCGGCTGGTGTGTGTTTTGAAGTTTCCCAGCTCACACAGGCAAGTTTCAGTAACTTGTGTACAATAACTTGTAAAGCTGTAGAATGGTGACCCCACTGAGCCCTCTTATCAAGGGCCTTAAGTGGTCTGTTAATTAATGGCGGGTGCACAACGGAGATCATTGTGGACCCGCCCACCGAAATATCGCCGTGGTGCGGGGTGATGTTGGGACGCTCGCCTGACATCACCAAGCGTCATTTTACCTGTCGATGTGCGGGTCCCACCCTCCCCCACCCTCCCTCCCCACCCCGCACATCAGACAGAGAATTCTGACCAGGGCTGCAGGGATAAGGCAGGGAAATGACACCAGGTGAATTGCTCCTTCAGAGGGTCAGCACAGACTTGATGGGCTGAATGGTCTCTTCCTGTGATTTTTGGTTTTTGCAAACCGGTGCCAGAGTTTTGTCTGGTTTACATTCCTGTGAAGCTTCTTGAGATGTGTATCTATGTTAAAGGTGCTACATAAATGCAGCTGGTTGCTTTGCTTTCACTGTGACTCAGTCAGTTCGATGTAAATGCAAGAAAACCAATCTGTCCCCACATGTCATCCACTCACTAACCAATCAGCACGGAGCCTTTAATAAACAGCAGCTCGAGCAGAAGGAAAGAAAAGGTTTGAGATGAGGAACAGAGAGCGACAGTACGTTACAACAAGAACCTCCTCCCACTCCTCACACACCCAGTCAGCCTCTCACACACAGCTTGAATTATTCATTGATGCTCAAGAAAAGATTAAACCAGGATCAAGGTGATGTGGTGAAGCCTGGGAATGAGAGGGAGAGGGAGCCAGTGACTGTGGAGAGACAGACTTGTGTCACAGTCACCCTCAGCTCTGAGGAACTCCTAACACAAAGCTATCCTGACTTTCCGTCAGCGGAGGGTCCTGGGGTGGGGAACAGTCCAGCAGCTCATCCCTGTCCCCTCTCTCACTCCCTCTCCATAACTGAAAGATCCTTCGAGGGGAAACGAGGAGAACTCAGGATCCCAACAGAGCGGCTGGGAAGCAGCAGAGGGAGGTCAAACTGTTTCACAACGAAAGTCT
>NC_054482.1:119688852-119723852 GCF_017639515.1 Carcharodon carcharias
AAAGGAGACAAAGCAGTGTGCAAAGAAAGGCATTCTAAGACATAAGAAGTGTGAAATGCCTCCAGCAGCTAAGCCTCAAGCTGCTGTCTACAAGGAACTGAAGCTGAGGAAGAAACAATCCTGAAGAGGAGTCACACGGATTTGAAACATTAACTCTGTTTCTTTCCCCACAGATACTGTCAGACCTGCTGAGTTTTTCCAGCATTTTGATTTTTGCCTGAGAAAATCTCACATTGAATTGAACAATTCAGGGTATTGTGTGATACTTTCCCTGGGTCTTTTACAAACTATGTGTCTCACTGTTGTCTCATGGAAATGTAACTGGGGATTAGATTCATTAGGGATTTAGAAGTTAACATAGTGGTAATTTGTAGATCTATGTATGTGCTTAAAGTAATTTCTTCTACTGGTAAAGGTTGAATTTAGTTTTGTAAGAAACCTATAAAACTTGGTGGCCTTATATTTACTAAATTCAAAGCCCACATCTTGAAATAAATATAAATTGCAAAATAGTTGTGGCAACTGCTTCAAGTTTCCCTCTGGGATTTGGGCAGCTCGGCATTTACCATTGGTTGTGCCTTAAAAGAAATTTGGGTGCTCTTTGCGGGATATATTTGAGATTCTTCGATTGGTTTCTAGTTGGCGAATCTTAAGCTTATGAGTATGAGAAGCAGATTGATTCAGGAGATAGTGTGAGGTTTTCTTTAAGGGGTGAGACTGCAATACGGCTTTGGCAGTTGCTCAGACTTGTCTGAGAGTTGAAGTTATAACTTTAGCTGGTTTACAAAAGGTAACTAACGTTAAATTAATGGAATTGGCAGATACATTACAATTGGGGATACCTGCAGCGGTGAGTAAACCAGGCATAATTCAAGGTGTAGCACAGCATTTAAAGCTGGAAGTGATACCTGACATGAGTCAGTCACAGGCTGGAGATGGAGAGACTTCAGTTAGAAATGCAGGAGCTTGAATTTGAACAAGCAAAGGGATTGAAAAAACTGAGTTAGAGGCAGCAGAAAGAGGGAAAGGAAAAGAGAGAGCATTTCAAAGGGAAGAGGCAGACAGGCAGGAGAGAGAAAGAAAACAGGAAAGGGAATTAGGGAAGGCAGGGTTTGAAAAGGAGGAAAGAGAAAGAGAAAGAGAGAGAGAGAAAAAGAAAGAATTCCAGCTCAAAATACTGGCAGCTAAAGAAGGAATACCAGAAGGTGAGGAAGGACTTAATTCCTGATCTGAACCCAGTGAAGAGATATTTAAATTTGTACAAGCTCTTCCAAAGTTTGAGGAAAGGGATGTTGAAGCATTTTTTAACTTTAATTTGAGAAGATAGCTAAACTGATGAAATGCTTACAGGACATCTGGACATTATTGTTACAATCCAGGTTGGTGGGTAGAGCACATGAAATTTATGCTTCACTGTCAGAAGAAATGTTGGTGAACTATGATGTATAAAATGGCATTTTGGGAGCATATGAGTTGGTTCCTGAGGCATGCGGGCAGAAATTTAGGAATATGATAAAACAGCCTGGGCAAACTTATATGAAGTTTGAGAGAGTAAAACGAAGTAATTTTGACAGGTGGATATGGACATTAAAGATAGAGACAACATAAGCAACTCTTAGAGAAATGATTTTTTGGTTGAGTTTCAAAGAATCAAGTCCTTCAGTAGTGAGAACTCATGTGGAGGAACAGAGGGTTAAAATGGTAAGACAAGCAGCAGAGATAGCTGATAATTATGAGTCAGTTCATAGAGCTAAGCCTGTTTTTCATCACTGTTTTAAATCAGAGGGTGATAGAAAGAGGGAAGGTGAAAGGAAGGAGGGTAGTCAGGGGAGAGAAGGAGTAGATTGAAATTCCTGGGAAATCTTTTCTCAAAATAAAAAGGAAGGTGCTGAAGGTCTAAGTGACATTCAAAAATTGAGCTGTTTTCATCATATTAAAGTTGGACACACAAAGTCAATGGGTTGGAAATTGCGGGGAAAAATTGTTGAAATTATAGGGATGAAGAAAAGTTCTGGAATTAAAAGTACTGTGGGTTCTGAGGTTCAGGCCCTGGAAAAAAAACAATGGTTTGTGTACAGGTAAAACAGGAAGAATCAGTGATAGGTAAAAAAGTGGGAATGTGTTCACAATTTACCAGAAATATTTAAAGATTTGGTGTATGAAGGGCAAGTCTTCCCATGTGTACAGGGTGGAGTAGGTAAAGGTGTTAAAAATTTAAGAGACATGGGTGCTAGCCAACCCTTAATGTTGTGGGATAGTGACACTTGTTGTTCAGAGGGAGTATTGCAGCAACTGGTGATAATAATTGGGGTTCACGGAGATGTTACGCTTATTCCATTGTGGAAGGTAAATTTAAAAAGTAAGTGGAAAACAGGTGAGGTGATTGTTGGAGTAGTGGTAAAGTAGCCCATTGCAGGGGTTGAATTTATTTTGCGTGGTGAATTAGCTGGATCATAAATGTGGATGATGCCAATGGTAGTTGAGCAGCCTGTAGAAGTGTTTTCAACAGTGGTATTGCAGAGAGAGCATCCTGGATTGTTTCCTGATTGTGTGGTAAAAGATCACAAGCTCAAGGGTTGAAGCAGGAAGAACAGGAAATTCAAAGGGAGAGGGAATATGTGGAAGTGCAGTTAGCTGGCACTGTGTTTGATAAGGTTGTTCCGGAATAAGGACTGGAAGACAGTTCAGCTGAAGGGTTTAACTCAAGGCAGTTAGTGGAATTACAGAAAAAGGATACACAAATAAAACAGTTATATCAAACAACTTACTTAGAAATAGAGGCAGGATGTATTCCAGAATGTTGTTACCTTAAGGGTAATGTTTTAATGAGAAAATGGAGGCCTTATCATGCTTCAACATATGAAAGCTGGAGGGAGGTGCATCAGATTCTTACCCCATTAGGGTACAGAAATGAGATTCAGAGGATAGCTCATGAAATTCCAATGTGGGAAATTTAGGAATTAGAAAGACACAGGTGAAAATACAAACACATTTTTATTGGCCTGGACGTAATCAAATCCTGTGGAACATTTCACCATGTCTGGTGATAGGTGCAGTGATTAACCCGGCACCTTTAATTCCAATTCCAGCACTTGAAGAACCTTTTACTAGGGTCATGATCAATTATGTAGGACCCCTCCCTAAGACTAAAAGTGGAAATCAGTATTTACTGACAATAATGGATGTGTTTATCGGGTTGCCTAAAGCAATACCTTTAACAAATATCACAACTAAGAAAATTGTGGAAGAATTAACCAATTGTTTTAGAAGATATGGTTTACCTCAGGAAATGCAATCAGATCAGGAGTCAAAATTCATGTCACAGCTGTTTAAGGAAGTAATGAACAGTTTGGGGATAAAACAGTTTAAGTCAACAGCTTCTCATCCGGAGTCACAAGGAGCTTTGGAAAGACGGCATCACCTCTAAAAACGATGATGAGTGAGTGCATATAGTCTGGATTATCCACAGGATTGGGATAGGGGAATTTTATTCTTGTCATTTGCTATTAGAGATGCTCCTAATGCATCAACTAGTTTCAGCCCTTTTGAACTAATTTATGGTCATGGGGTAGGGGGACCACTGAAATTGATTCAGGAGAAGATGGTGGGTCAAAATTCAGAAACTACTGTCCTGGATTATGTATCAAATTTCAGAGAGAGATTGGGCAGACCATTTGAGTTAGCTGGGAACACTTATAGATATCACAGCAAGTGATTAAAGTGAAGGCAGACAGGAAAGCTACAGCTCATCGTTCTGTTGCTGGGGAGGAAGTGCAAATTATGTTACCAGTACTGGGTGAATTGGTAAAGGCAATGTTTAGTGAGCCTTACAAAATTGAAAAGAAATTGAGTGAAGTAAATTATTTAATGAATACCCCAGAGAGAAGAAATAAGCAAAGGGTGTGTCATGTAAATATGCTTAAAAAATACTTTGACAGGGAAGAGGACCAAAAGGAGGTGTTAGTGGTGCTGGATGATGAGAAAGAAATAGAAATGCAGGGTGCTGAAATTGATTTTCCTCTAAAAAAATTGGCTCATGAGGGGGTCCTTGAAAATTTAAATGTAATATTGAGTTACCTTCCAGGCAAGTGTCAAAGTGATTTGGAGAATCTATTGCAGTCACACAAACCTATTTGTGGGAATATGCGGGAAGGGCAAATTTAGGTATGCATGTCGTACGTGTAGAAATTTCAACTTTGACAACTATATAATCCTTATAGATTAAACCCAGCAAAGTACAGAAAGAAATTGAACTCATGCTTCAAAATGATATCATTGAGTCTAGTTGCAGTAACTGGAGTTCACCTACTGTGCTGGTACTGGAACCGGATGGATCACAAAGACTGTGCGTGGACTATCGAAAGGTGAATGTGGTGACAAAAGCGGATTCGTATCCTATACCACGGGTGGAAAATTGCATTGAGAAAGTGGGACAATCAAAATTTATCATGATGACTTGCTAAGAGGATATTGGCGAGTATTATTATCGGAGAAGGCAAAAGAGATATCGGTTTTTGTGATTCAGATGGACAATATCAGTTTAAGGTCATGCCATTTGATATGAAGAATGCACCTACAACATTTCAAAGACTGACAAACAAAGTAGTTGTCTGAGCAATGGTGCTGTTTATATTGATGACCTGATAGTTTTCAGTCAGACATGGGGGGAGCATTTATAACAGCTGGAAGAATTATTTACTCAATTACGAGAATCTAATTTTGTGGTGAACTTGACTAAAAGTGAATTTGCAAAAGTGCAAGTTACATATCTAGGCCATATCATTGGAGATGGTAAGGTGGCTCTGAGAGATATGAAAGCCAAGGCTATTGTGGATTTACCCGTGCCTACAATCAAATGAGAAGCCTTGAGAATTTTCAACATGAGTGGGTTTTATCAGAAATTTATACAAAATTTTAGTAGTATGGTTGCTCCTTTGATTGAACTATTAAAAAAGATCAAGAGGTTTCAATGGACACTGTAGTGTCAGAAGTCAGTCAATAGTTTGAAAACTGTATTAACTACGACACCAGTGTTGGCAGTGTCCAATTATGCCAAGCAATTCAAGTTGGCCATTGACACAAGCGATATAGACATTAGGGCTGTATTGTTACAAGAAGATGACACTGGAATTGAAAAACCAAAAGAGTATTTTTCATGGAAGTTGAATGTACAACAGAGAAGATATTTAACGATCGAAAAAGAGATTTTGGCTTTGGTGTGAGCATTGCAGCATTTTGAAATTTACCTAGCAAACAATTTGTCAGAAAAAATTGTTTATACAGACCACAATCCTTTAAATTTTTCGACAAATTTCATGTCAGAAGTGCAAGGCTATTCAGCTGGAGTTTATTACTGCAACCATTTAATCTACAGATTATACATGGGGTGAGAAAATCTGATTGCAGATGCATTGTCAAGAATTTGAAGCTTAAAGAGAAAATTGGCCATTTAAAACCTGGACACCAGACTGGAATGATTTCTGCTGATTCCAAGGATTTGTACATATATTGTTATGTTAATGCATGTATCCGGTAATTTAATAGCATAGTAAGTATAGGAGGTAACGTAAGATGGGTTCAGAAAATGAAGTCATCTTTTTAAATTATGACGGTTCATTTTTTTAATAAGGAGGGGGATGTTAGTAAGATATAATAACCTTCGTAATGTTATTGGAATTTATTGTAGAGTAATAGTGGGGTCTGTGTTTATTTGTGTGTGTGTGTTTGTGTATCTGGTGTGGGGGGGACTTAACTGAATTAAAGGCAGCTGGTCTGAAGCTGTAATGTATCAGAAGATAAGCTCGGTTTGAAATGTTAAGTCTGTAAACATGGGGGAAGTTTTAGAATGTGAGGTATAAATAGATCATTTGCATTTTTAAATGAACCAGACTAGCTTGAATTCAAATGAGGGAGTGAAATTTTTCACCTAGCCAGGAGAAGTTAAGAAACAATATTTATTTTTCCAAAAGATTACTGGTAAAATTGGTACTTTGATAGATTTTTATTTTTAGAGAGGAAAAGCCCAAAGACATCGTGAAACAATGAGAATTTGCATTCAAATGGCAAAATATGTATAAAGGAGAGAAGGCTATGTGCACAGGAAGACATGCAAAGGTGCAATAAATGTGAAAAGCCTCCAGCACCTTAGCCTCAAGCCACTGTCTACAAGGAACTGAAGCTGAGAAAAACTCACTTTGAATTTGACTGTTCAGGGTGTCGTGTATTACATTTTCTGGGACTTTTAAAATCTGTGTGTCTCACTGTTGCCTTAATGGGGTTTAGATTAACCAGGGGATTTAAAAGTTATCATAATAATAATTTGTAGATCTATGTATGTGCTTAAAATAATTTCTTCTATTAATAAACGCTTAATTTAGTTTTGTAAGATGCCTGTAAGACTTGGTGGCCTTTTTACTGAATCCTGAAATAAATGCAAATTGCAAATTAGTTGTGGCGGTTGTTTCATGTTTCCCTCTGGGAGTTGGGCAGCTTGACATTTACCATCCACCTGCTATATCACTGCCCACTACCACACTTTGTGCAAATCTGGGATGATTGCACCCAATGTCTCTCTCCCTCTCTCTCTCTCCCTCTCTCTGTCCGGTGAACTTGGAGAATCTGATGATGGGACTGTCCCAGTCAGACAGTATCGTCACACCCTCCCCGTTACACCCGATGGGAATATTGGACAGTAAAGTGAAAGTCTTGCATTTTTGTAGCGCCTTTCACCACCTCAGGTTGTCCCGAAATACTCTGCAGCCAATGAAGTACTTGTGAAGTTAAGTTGCTTTCATAATGTAGGAAACACAGTGGCCAATTTGTGCACAGCAAGCTCCCACACACAGCATTGAGACAATGACCAAATAAATGAGCCAGCACTGACATGATGGGCTGAAAGGTCTCCTGTGCTGCAAGATTCCTCCAAGAAAAGGAGCCTGCTGATTTCTGATGGTTCTTTGTGTCACATTGGGTTTATTAACCACTCACGACCAATCACCAACTGGCAGCAAAGTCTCGGTGAAAAGAATCACTGATAAATTCCCAAGGAATAAATTATCTCGAAGGGGTTCCCAGGAAGACGAACCTTCCATTGATAAGATCATAGAAATAGGAGCAGAGGTAGGCCATTCAGCCCATTGAACATGCTCAGCTGTTCAATGAGATCACGGCTGATCTGATTGTGGCCTTAACTTCACTTTCCTCTCTGCCACTGATAGCCTTTGACCCCCTGCTTGATCAATAACCTGTCTAACTCAGCTTTGAACATATTCATTCCCCCAGCCTCCTCTGCTCCCTGCGGGGGAGAATTCCAAAGTAGTTTTATTTAAAAATGCTGCCAACACCTCATGTCACTGACCTCCCTGCCCAGATGTTCCAGCTGTGTTTAGTCGGCGGGATAATGATGTTTCTCGGAGCGCCCAGTGTCACCAATACCTGGAAACTGGGACTCAATCCAATCTAAATCCTCATTTCCCGTGTGTCGATGGGACAGAGACTGATACAGGAGAAAGTCATCAATTCCACTTCACCCCAGCACAGTGTCAGGGAGGCAGCAAATTAAACCCTGCTCCGTAACACTCAGTCAGCCTGTCTCTCCTTTCACTGCCACTGCTTCTGTTCAGCGATTGTGTCTGTCTCTCTCCTCCCCCTGGGAAATCTCACACTCACTGTCTGACCTCCACACACTCCCTTCTTGTGAGTCTCCTCACTGACACCTTGAAAGGATGGTCAGATCCTAATGTCTCCTGCCTGTCTGTCCGATGTATCCTGGGTGATAGCAGTGTCAGTGATGGATTGGGGGAAGGACAGTTCCTGGTGTGGTGTTCATTCATTGTCGGGGACTCTCTCCTGAATACCATGGGAATGGACTGTGACCGTTCAATTCTCAAATCTGCACCATGTGAAATTCCACACTCAGCTTTGAAGTTTGATTCATTTCCTGTTTTACACCCGACACCTGCCATCTTAGCGAGGAATCGGACAGAGCTGAATATAGGAACAGGAAAAGGCTATTCAGCCCCTCGAACCTGTTACACAGGAACAGGAAGAGGCTATTCAGCCCCTTGAACCTGTTACACAGGAACAGGAGAAGGCTATTCAGGCCCTCGAGCCTGTTACCTCAGGATAGGGGGAGGCCATTCAGCCCCTCCAGTCTGTTACATGGTAATAGGAGGAGGCCATTTAGCCCTTGAGTCTGCTATACAGAACAGGAGGGGCCATTCAGCCCCTCAAACCAATTCCAACTTTCATTCGGATTGTAGTTGACCTGCATCTTCATTCCATTGACCTGCTTCTATTCCATATTCCTCGATACCCGAACCCAATAACAACCTATCAATCTCAGTCTTGAAAGCCTCAGTTAAACCCCAGAATCCACAGTCCTTTCAGGGAGTGAGTTCCAGATTACCTCTCTCCTTTGTGTGAAGAAATGTTTTCTGTCATCACCCCGATCAGCCTAACTCTAACTTTAATACCCCAAAGGTGCTGCCTTCAATGACCTATAACCCTTTCCCCTAAATCCCCCTGCTCCCCCCAGCCCTGAGCCCTCTTTCATTCCGAGAGAGGGTAGGTTGTCGAACTGGAGTTGGCCTGTGTCACAGGGAATGAGGAGCTGGATGAAGGGAACAGCTCTCCTGGAGTGAAGCTGTTCTGCCCAGTCTTTATTCAGTGAAACCTCCCTCAGACAGCCCTGCAGGATATATCATTGTGTCCCATAGATCAGGGAGATTTACAGCTGCGTTTGCTGGAATGATGACCCAGGAACTTCCTGGATTATGTTGGATGTTTCCTGACTGGGATTTCCATCACCAGTTTCACAATTTACTGATGTCCCTAAAAGCTCTGGAGCCTCCAGACACTGGGCTATTGTCAGTGAGAGAGGCTGCAGACAATCTCTCTGAAATAGGAGCTCAAATTCCTCAAGTCAGGCAGCAAATGGCTGAGGGAGTGACAAGGCTGAGGTCTGGTCCTATTGGGCCTTGGATCAGCTTCACACACTCACTGCTCAGAGACTCACTGAGTCCTCGCTTTCCAGCTCTCAGCTCATCACTTGCCCCCACCTCCAATTATTCTGTCTGGTGATTCTCACACAGACGGAGAGAGCATATTAAATTCTAAGTGGATGTCCTGGGTCAGAATCTGGGCTGGGATGTCTGCAGTTCCCCAGATATTGAGGGGTTCAAAGTCATTTACACAAAACAGATTGCATTTATATAGTGCCTCTCACATCCACAGGACATCCCAATGCTCTTCACAGTCAATGAAGTATATTTGAAAAGTAGTCAATGATGTAATATGGGGAATAAAGCAGCCAGGTGGTGATGTTCCCATCTCTCTGCTGTCCTTGTCCTTCTAGATGGTAGTGGTCATGGGTTTGGAAGGTGCTGTCTAAGGAGCCTTGGTGAATTCCTGCAGTGCATCTTGTAGATGGTACACACACTGCTGCTACTGTGCGTCGGTGGTGGAGGGAGTGAATGTTTGTGGATGTGATGCCAATCAAGTGGGGCTGCTTTGTCCTGGACAGTGTCACGTTTCTTGAGTGTTGTGGGAGCTGCACTCATCCAGGCAAGTGGAGAGTATTCCATCACACTCCTGACTTGTGTCTGGTAGATGGTGGATGGGCTTTGGGGAGTCAGGAGGTGAGTTACTCACCACAGGATTCCTAGTCTCTGACCTGCTCTTGTAGCCACATTATTTATATGGCTAGTCCAGTTCAATTTCTGGTCAATGGTAACCCATGGGATGTTGATAGTGGGGAATTCATTGATGGTAGTGGCATTGAATGTCAAGGAATGATTGTTGGATTCTCTCTTGTTGGAGATGGTCATTGCCTGACACTTGTGTAGTGCGAATGTTACTTGCCACTTGTCAGCCCAAGTCTGGATATTGTCCAGGTCTTGCTGCATTTGGACATGGACTGCTTTAGTATCTGAGGAGTCGCGAATGGTGCTGAACATTGTACAATCATCAGCGAACATCCCCACTTCTGACCTTATGATGGAAGGATGGTCATTGATGAAGCAGCTGAAGGTGGTTGGATATAGGACACTACCCTGAGGAACTCTTGCAGAGCTGCCCTGGAGCTGTGATGATTGACCTTCAAAGACCACAACCATCTTTCTTTGTGCTGGGTATTACTCCAACCAGCGGAGAGTTTTCCCCAAATTCCCATTGACTCCAGTTTTGCTAGGGTTCCTTGATGCCACACTCGGTCAAATTGCGGCCTTGATGTCAAGGGCAGTCACTCAGGTGAGAGGATCTCTTGCAGAAATGCCCTGGAGCTGAGATGATTGACCCTCAAAGACCACAACCATCTTCCTTTGTGCTGGGTATGATTCCAACTCACCTCGGGAGTCCAGCTCTTTTGACCATGTTTGAACCAAGGCTGTAATGAGGTCAGGAGCTGAGTGGCCCTGGCAGAACTCAAAGTGGACGTGGGTGAGCAGGTTATTGCGAAGCAAGTGCTGCTTGATAGCACTGTTGATGATCCCTTCCATTACTTTACTGATGATGGAGAGTAGACTGATGGGGTGGTAATTGGCTGGGATGGATTTGTCCTACTTCTTGTGGACAGGACATACCTGGGCAATTTGCCACATAGCCGGGTAGATGCCAGTGTTGTAGCTGTACTGGAACAGCTTGGCTAGGGGCGCGGCAAGTTCTGGAGCACAAGGCTTCAGTACTATTGCCGAAATATTGTGAGGGTCGATAACCTTTGCAGAATCCAATGGCTCCAGACTTTTCTTGATATCACGTGGAGTGAATCTGTGATGCTGGGGACCTCCAGAGGTGGCCAAGATAGATCACCAATTTTGCACATCTGGCTGAAGATTGTAGCAAATGCTTCGACCTTATCTTTTGCACTGATGTTCTGGTCTCCCCCATCATTGAGCATGGGGATATTTGTGGAACCTCCTCCTCCTGTGAGTTGTTTAATTGTCCACCATCTTTCATGAGGTATGTGGCAGGACTTAGAGCTGATCCGTTGGTTGTGAGATCGCTTAGCTCTGTCTATCACTTGCTGCTTATACCTTTTGTCACGCAAGTAACCCTGTGTTATAGCTTCACCAGGTTGACCCCTCATTTTTAGGTGTGCCTGGTGCTGCTCCTGACATGCCCTCCTGCACTCTTCATTGAACCAGGGTTGATCCCCTGGCTTGATGGTAACGGTAGAGTGGGGGATATGCTGGGCCATGAGCTTACAGATTGTGTTTGAGTACAATTCTGCTGCTGCTGATGGCCCACAGCTCCTCATGGATACCCAGTTTTGAGTTGCTAGCACTGTTGGAAATCTATCCCATTTAGCATAGTGGTAGTGCCACACAACATGATGGAGGGTATCCTCAATGTGAAGATGGGACTTCATCTCCACAATGACTGTGCAGTGGTCACTCCTACCGATACTGTCATGGACAGATACATCTGCAGCAGGCAGGTTGGTGAGGATGAGGTGAAATGCTTTACCTTCTTGCTGGTTCCCTCAGCACCTGTTGCAGACCCAGTCTAGCAGCTATGTCCTTTAGGACTCGGACAGCTCGGTCAGTAATGGTGCTACCGAGCCACTCTTGATGATGGACATGGAAGTCCCCACCCAGAGTACATTCTGTGCCCTTTGCCACTCTCAGTGCTTCCTCCAATTGGTGTTCAACATGGAGGAGCACTGATTCATCAGCTGAGGGAGGGCGGTACATGGTAATCAGCAGGAGGTTTCCTTGCCCATGTTTGACCTGAGTGTTCATGGAATCCGGAGTTGACTCTGGTTTAACTAACCGGCCTGTATCTGTATAAGTTCATGAATGAATGCTTAATGTGTTAGTAGATTTCTCCATGTTCACTCTAAATACAGTTCAACCTATTAAAACCCTGGTGACAAACAGCTCAAACTGAATCAATTTATTCTTGGTATAAATTAATTTACATTGTCTTTCTTTGGTTGGAAGATTCCTCATGGCAACGCACCCTGGGCTGGGGCCTGAGGGAATCTCGCTCCCTCTCCTCTGGTCTGGGGCCTGAGGGAACCTCGCTCCCTCGCCCCTGGTCTAGGGCCTGAGGGAACCTCGCTCCCTCTCCCCTGGGCTGGGGTGTGAGGGAACCTCACTTACTCCCTCCTGGTTTAGGGATGAGGGGATCTCAGTTTGTTCTCTCTCTCTGAATTGTCCATTGCTCTGTTGCAAAGCTGATTTCTGAGTAATCTCCCATCACTTGGGTCAGTTTAAACAATGAGCTGATTAAATGAATCTTCTCCAATTAGAATCGCCAGGTCATGATTAGTGATGTTTAATTGTGCTTCAAACACTCTGTGTGGCCTCTGAGAAATCAAAGGAGTTTCTGGAAAAATCTCTGTAGCTGGACCAGCCCATCACACCTGTGTTGGTGCTAGCCCTTCACCTATCTGCACATTCCCTGTCCTTTCCTCATATCTTTTTATCTCCGTCATTTTCAAACACATCCTATTTTGTATAGAAAGATTCCGTAGCAATGAGCTGGTGAATTGTTTGACTCCAGTGCTGATTGAAAGAGGAATGTTGCCTCGGGTCAAACTGACCCATTGGATGGTTAACACTCACCTGGGCAGGTAGGCAGAGTGTCACCTGTCCGTCTGCTCCAGTGGACAAGACATCCCATAATGATCAGGGCCTGAAGTGAGGTTTGACCCCATGACCCCTGTCCAATTGGGAATAGTGTGACCCCATGACCCCCTGTCCAATTGGGAATAGTGTGACCTCATGACCCCTGTCCAATTGGGAATTGTGTGACCCATGACCCCCTGTCCAATTGGGAATAGTGTGACCTCATGACCCCCTGTCCAATTGGGAATTGTGTGACCCCATAACCCCCTGTCCAATTGGGAATAGTGTGACCCCATAACCCCCTGTCCAATTGGGAATAGTGTGACCTCATGACCCCCTGTCCAATTGGGAATAGTGTGACCCCATAACCCCCTGTCCAATTGGGAATAGTGTGACCCCATAACCCCCTGTCCAATTGGGAATAGTGTGACCTCATGACCCCCTGTCCAATTGGGAATAGTGTGACTGACACAGAGAAATCCACAGAGTCCCCTGTTAATGATTGTCTGTCCATCTGTCTCTCACTCCCAGACCTCGATCTCATTAAGGGGACAGTGTGAAGAGGATCAGCTCCCAATAATCCACTTCCACAACAACCCATAAAACCACCACCCAGCCCAGCGAGATCAGTAACTCAACATTCCTCACGATTCAAATCTGATTCAGTAACAAACAACTTTCATAGTCACATTATATTTCTGATTAAACCTGTCAGCCTCTTAATTACACCTGACTGTTCAAATAGAAGCACAGAATCACAGAATTGTAACAGTGCAGAAGAAGGCCATTTGGCCCATCTTTCTGCACCTGCTCTCCGAATGAACAACTCACCTAGTTCCATTCTCTCGTCTTCTCCCTGCAACGCTCTGCATTCTTCCATTTCAGATAACAGTCGAACTGCCTTTTTAATGCTTCAATTGAACCTCCATCCACCACACTCTCAGGCAGTGCATTCCAGACCCTAACCACTCGATTGACCCTGTCTCCACCACACTCTCAGGCAGTGCATTCCAGATCCTAACCACCCGATTGACCCTGTCTCCACCACACTCTCAGACAGCGCATTCCAGATCCTAACCACTCGATTGACCTTGTCTCCACCACACTCTCAGGCAGTGCATTCCAGATCCTAACCACTCGATTGACCCTGTCTCCACCACACTCTCAGGCAGTGCATTCCAGATCCTAACCACTCGATTGACCCTGTCTCCCCCACACTCTCAGGCAGTGCATTCCAGATGCTAACCACTCGATTGACCCTGTCTCCACCATGCTCTCAGACAGCGCATTCCAGAATCTAACCACTCAATTGACCCTGTCTCCACAAAACTCTCATACAGCGCATTCCAGACCCTAACCACTCGATTGACCCTGCCTCCACCACACTCTCAGGCAGTTCATTCCAGACCCTAACCACTCGATTGACCGTGTCTCCACCACACTCTCAGGCAGAGAATTCCAGATTCTAACCACTCAATTGACCCTGTCTCCACCACACTCTCAGACAGTGCATTCCAGATCCTAACCACTCGATTGACCCTGCCTCCACCACACTCTCAGGCAATTCATTCCAGACCCTAACCACTCGATTGACCCTGCCTCCACCACACTCTCAGGCAATTCATTCCAGACCCTAACCACTCGATTGACCCTGTCTCCACCACGCTCTCAGGCAGTGCATTCCAGACTCTAACCACTTGACTGACCCTGCCTCCACCACACTCTCAGGCGGAGAATTCCAGACTCTAACCACTCGCTGCGTGGAAAAATTTCTCCTCATGTCACTTTTGCTTCTTTTACTAATTACTTTAAATCTGTGCTCTCGCATTCTCTATCCTTTCATGAGTAGGACCAGTTTCTTCCTATCTGTCCAGACCCCTCATGATTTTGAATACCTCTATCAAGTCTCCTCTCAACCTTCTCTTCTCCAAGGAAAACAGTCCAAACTTCTCCAATCGATCTTCATAACTGAAGTTCCTCTTCCTGGAATCATTCTTGTGAATCTTTTCTGCACGCTCTTCATTTCCTTCACATCCTTTCTGAAGTGCGGAGCCCAGAACTGGACACAATACTCCAGCTGAGGCCGAACTAGTGTCTTATACAAGTTCAATATAACCTCCTTGCTCTTGTACTCTGTGCCTCTATTGATAAATCCCAGCGAACTACATGCTTTATTAACCGGTCTCAACCCGACCTGCCAACATCAATGACTTATGCACATATACACCCAGGCCCCTCTGCTCCTGCATCCCCTGTAGAGTTGTGCTCTTTATTTTATAGTCTCTCTATGTTATTTCTACCAAAATGAATCACATAAGAACACAAGAAATAGGGAGAGTAGGCCATTCAGCCCTTTGAGCCCACTCTGCCATTCAATGAGATTACAGTCGACCATCTATTTCTTACACCATTTTTCCCACCATCTCCATATCCCTTGATGCCATTAGCCTCCAGAAATCTAGTAATTTCTGTTTTGAACACGCTCAATGGTTGAGCTTCCACAGCCTCTCTGAGGTACAGAATTCCAAAGATTCACCACCCTCTGAGTGAAGAAATTCCTCCTAATCTCAGTCCTAAACGGTCTACCCCTTATTCGGAGACTGTGTGCCCTGGTTATAGACCACCCCAACTAGGAGGAAAGTCCTATTCACATCTACCCTGTCACACCATGTAAGGATTTTTGTGTGTTTGAATGAGATCACCTCTCATTCTTCTAAATTCCAGAGAATAAAGGCCCAGTCTATTTAATCTTTCCTTAAAAGACAATCCCTCCATCCCAGGAATTAGTCTGATGAACCTACGTTGCACTCCCTTTATGGCCAGTATATCTTTCTTTAGATAAATAGACCAAAGCTGCACACAATACTCCAGGTGTGGTCTCGCCAAGGCCCTGTACAGCTGCAGTAAGACAACTTTACTCCTATACTCAAATCCTCTTGTAATAAAGGCCAACACACCATTTGCCTTCTTCATTGCCTTGCTGGACTTGCATGTTAGCTTTCAGTGACTGATGAACGAGGACACCCAAATCTCTTTGAAGTTCAACACTTCCCAGCCTCTCACCATTTAAGAAATACCCTGAATTTTTATTTTTCCTCCCAAAGTGGATAACTGCACATTTCTCCACAATGAATTCCACCTGCCAGATTTTTGTCCATTCTCTTTGTCTCCCCAAATCCCCTTGAAGCATCTTTGCATTGTCCTCACAACTCACACCTCCACCTAGTTTTTTCTCATCTGCAAACTTGGAAATATCATATTTCATCCCCACCTCCAAATTATAGGCTGGGATTTTCCAGCCATGTCACTGGCAGGTATCACATGGGGCGGGAACACGAAAATTTGGTGAGCACTTGACATTTAATGGCTCTCCAAGCTTTCCCACCCCACCCACAATGACAGCTGCTGGTGTCGGGGCTAGAAAGACCCTCCCATTGATAGAGATTGTGAATAGCTGGGACCCGAGCACTGATCCCTGTGGTACCCCATTCGTCGCAGCCTGCCAACCTGAAATTGACCCATTTAGCCCTACTTGGTCCGTTAACCAGTTCTCAATCTTTGTCAGTATATGCCCCCCCACCCCATGTGCTCTAATTTTGTTCATCGCTTCACATTCTCTGCATTGAACTTCATCAGCTACCTGTCTGCCCATTCCATCAACTTGTCTACGTCCATCTGAAGTCCTACACTATCCTCCTCATAGCTCACAATGCTTCCAAGTTTTGTATCATCTGCAAACTTTGAAATTGTGCCCTGTACAACATGGTCTAGGTTAATAAATATCAGAAAAAGCAAGGGTCCCGCAATGGCCCCTGGAGAATTCTACTACAAACCTTCCTCCAGCCCAAAAAACATCCATTAACCACCATTCTCTGTCTCCTGACTCTCAGCCAATTGCTATCCATGTTGCTAATGTCCCTTTAATTCCATGAGCTCTAACCTTGCTCACAGGTTTGTTGTGTGGCACTGTATCAAAGGTCTTTTGGAAGTCCATGTGCACCACATCAACAGCATTACCCTCATCGACGCTCTCTCTTATCTTTTTGACACCAGACAATCAACAAGATGGGCAGTCCAGGCTCCAGTTATTACAATGAAGAATATTTGAACATGAGGAGCAGCTGGGTGTGAACTCCCAGAGACTCCACTGACTGACATTGTACCTAATTGGGATCGCATTCTGTAATAATGGCAGTGGCCTCGCTTTTTAATGAAGTCCAGCCCTTCAGCCCTGTAGGGAGATGGTGTGAGATGGGAACAGGGAGCAGTGACCCAGTCACAGGGATATTAATTACTCGCCGCACCATTCTCTCAATTACACTTTGTGAAGAGAGCTCCTCCTGATTGGAACAATATTCCCAATGGAATATGACAACAGAGAAATTATTCATAAAGCTCCTTAAACAATTTGTTATGATCCTTGGCCAGGCCCTGGGACTTGGAGGCTTGGGGAGGTGGTCCGGGGGTGGGGGGGGGGGGGTGGCGGCGGCGGTGTTGTGGGGGGGGGGGGTGTTGGGGGTGGGGGTGGTGGTTGGGGTGGGGGGGTGGGGGGGGGGTGCGGAGTGGGGGTGGGGGGTGGCGGGGTTGGTGGGGATGGGGGTGGGTAAGGTCTGACTAGGCATCAATGGTGTTTTGTTTAAAATAGTTAAAGGGTGAGATTCAAGGGTCCTGCTTTTGGAATAAAGTCACAAGATTCCACGGGTTTTGAACAAACATAAACAAACTGTATTATGCAAGTGTAGAAAGATAGAACAATCTAGCATTCAGGATACATATAAGGTACATGTGAATTAACAGACAAACTGTGGTCAAATGCACCACACTACAGAGTAAGTGACAGATGCAACCAAGACTGAGTCCATGGATTTCTCAACAGCCCACCCAGATGTCAGTAAACACCAAGTCCAACAATCTCATTGCAGCTCTGTCTCACAAGGGATTTCCACCTTCACCTTTGAATATCTCTCCTTGGAATTGTTCCCACTCAGGTGGCTTTAACAATGGCCCACCTCACAGAGTTTAAATCTCACCTTCTGAAATTCCTTCTCCCTGGATACCTGAGTACACTCAAACACTAGCTCCCAAGCACATTTTCAGATCTATGGCTACGCCAAGCAGAACATCACTTGCTCCACAGTGGATCCTTTGTCCCAATGACCCTCTTTCCTTAAAGCCTGTTCCACACAGATCTTTCTTTAACTTAACTTAACTGGGACCTGTTTCTGTCCCTGTCTCTGGGACACTTCCTGAAACTGATTGCCTGAAGAAAAGTTGTTCACTGACCCTTGGACTGCTCTAATGACCTATCAAAACAATCATGGAGGGTCTTACCTTGTTACTAGACAGGAACCAATGGAATAAGCACTGGAACACCCTGTACCTTAACTGTTACAACCTCTACAGGCTGCTAATTTAGCACCCAGAGACTCAAAGATCAATGATTTCATGTCAAACCTCCTAAACCACCTTGCAGCTAATGAGCAACTTTTAGAAGCAGAGTCACACTCATAAGGGGCACCCAAGGGGAGAGGAGAGAGTGAGATGTAGATGGAGTACGGAGTTGGGAATTTGGTTCATAGAGTGAGAGAGATTCTCCATCTGATACCTTTCAGACCAGTCTCCAGTAGTTGGAACAAGAAAAGAAGCTGATTGGTGAGTAAGTCTACTTTACTTTCTAGTCTCCAGTTTATAGCAAATAGTTCAAAAGCAAGCTTAAGGTGCGGCAGGGCAACTCTGCCGTGCAGAATGCTCATCCTGTGGCATGTGGGAAGTGGTGGGCACTTCACATGATCTGGATGGGCACATGAGCAGGAAGTGTCACCAGCTCCAGGAACTTGAGCTCGGGGTTTCAGAACTCGAACGGCGGCTGGAGTTACTGTGGTGCTTATGCGAGGGTGAGGACTATGTGGATAGCATGTTTGGGGAGGTGGTTACACTGCAGGTGAGGAGCATGCAGGCAGTGAAGAAATGGGTGAACTCTAGGAAGTCTAGGAGGACCAAACAGGTAGTGCAGGAGTCCCCTCAGTCTACCTGGCCAGTGAGGGTGATTGGTCCTCAGAGGAGTGCAGTGAGAGCTAGGTTTGAGGCACCAAAATGGCTCAGCTGTACGGGCGGGAAGGAAGAAGGGTGGAAGAGGAATAGTGATAGGAGATTTGATAGTTACGGGAACAGACTGGCCTTTCTGCAGCTGTAGGCGTGTGACTCCAGGATGGTATGTTGCCTCCCTAATGCCAGGGCCAAGGATGTCATAGAGCGGCTGCAGGGCCTTCTTAAAGGGGAGGGTGAAAAGCCAGAGGTCATGGTTCACATTGAGACCAACAACATAGGTAGAAAGAGGGATGAGGTCCTGAAAACATATTTTAGGGAGCTGGGCAAGACATCAAAAAGCAGGACTTCAGAGGTAGTAATCTCCGGATTACTACCAGTGCCATGTGCTGGTGAACATAGAGATAGGAGGTTGCAGCTGATAAATGTGTGGCTGGAGAGATGGTGTAGGAGAGAGGGTTTCAGTTTCCTGGGGTATTGGGGCTGGTTCTGGGGGACATGGGACCTGTACAAGCCGGACAGTTTGCACCTCAGTGGAGCTGGGACCAATATTGGGGAGGGTGGAAACTAGTTTGACAGGAGGATGGGAAGCTGAGGGTTGACTCAGATGGGGAAAAATCAGAAATGGTAATGGACGGCAGAAAATCGGTGGGTGAGTCCGGAAGACAGAGGATACAAAGATAGAAAATAAAAAAGTTTGTCAGTGCTGAAGGGTAAATATTTCAATGCCAGGAGTATAGCAAATGAAGCAGATGTGCTGAGGGTGCAAATAGAAATGTGGCAGTTTGGATATCATAACTATTACAGAAACATGGCTTAAAGAGGGAAAGGAATGATATTCCTGGTTACAGGGTTTCCGGATGAGACAGAGAAGGGGATAAAAAGGGAGAAGGGTGACAATTTTAGTTAGAGAAGCAATTACAGCTGTAAGGAGGGATGATATGTTAGAAAGATCATCAATTGAACCATATAGATTGAACTGAGAAGTAAAAAAAGGGCAGTCACACTACTCGGAGTTTACTTTAGATCCCCAAACAGTCAGAGGGAGATAGAAGGACAAATATGTAGACAAATCTCTGAGAAGTGCAAAAAACAATAGGGCAGTAATTGTATGGGATTTTAACTATCCCAGTAGGGGGTAGGTTTAGAGTCAAAGGAATGGAGGGAACAGGATTCTCAAAGTGCATTAAGGAGAATCTTTTTGGCCAGTATGTAACAAGTCCAAAAAGAGAGGGCTTGGTTTGGGACTTAGTTTTAGGAAATAGAAACATAGAAACATAGAAACTGGGAGCAGGAGGAGGCCATTCGGCCCTTCAAGCCTGCTCCACCATTCATTATGATCATGGATGATCATCCAACTCAATAACCTGCTCCCGCTTTCTCCCCATATCCTTTGATCCCTTTCGCCCCAAGAGCTATATCTAACTCCTTCTTGAAAACATACAATGTTTTGGTCTCAACTACTTTCTGTGGTAACAAATTTCACAGGCTCACCACTCTCTGGGTGAAGAAATGTCTCCTCATCTCAGATGGAGCTGGGCAGGAGGAAGGACTGGCTGTGGAGAGCATTTTGGTGGTGATGATCATAATTCAGCTAGATTTAACATCATTATATAAAAGAACAAAGAGGAAACAGGAGCTACATTTCTAAATTGGGGTAAGGCCAATTTTACTAAGCTGAGGAGTAATTTAATAATTGTGAATGGGAAGCAGCTACTTGAAGGTAAATCAACGTCCGAGCAGTGGGAGGCATTTAAAGGGGAGATTCAAGGGGTTCAGAATAAACATGTTCCCACAAAGGAAAAGGGTGGGACAGCCAAATCTAGAGGCCCCTGGAAATCAGGGAGATTACAGGGTAAGGTAAGGTAGAAGGTGAAAGTTTGGGTGGGATTTTCCATACTTGCCTTGCCATCATTCAGCACCACTGAAAGTCAACAGGCTTTTGTCTGGCCTGTCGAATCCCCCACAGCAGGTCCCACCATCATGGGGCGGAAAACTCTGGCAATTTTGTTGGACACGGAGAGCTCAATACTGCAGAAAGCTGCGAGGAGTATAGAAAGAGGAGAGGTGAGACCAAAATGGAACTTTGCACCTAACTTCACAAAAGAGGGGGACCATGCAGACAATGCAGTTGAGGAAGAGGAGAGTGAATTATTGGATGTGATAAACATAGGGAGAGAGGAAGTATTAAGGGGATCAGCATCCTCAAAAGTGGATAAGTCACCAGGGCCGGATGAAATGTATCCCTGGTTGTTAAAAGAAGCCAGTGGGGATGTTGCGGAGGGTCTGACCATCATTTTCCAATCCTCACTGGATACAGGTGAGATACTGGAGGATTGGAGGACTGTTGATGTTGTACCTTTGTTTAAAAAGGGAGTGGGGGATAGACCGAATAATTACAGGCCAGTCAGTATGACTTTGGCGGTGGGAAAATTCTTGGAATCAGTTCTGAGGGACAGGATAATCTGTCACTTAGAGAGACATGAATTAATCAAGGGCAGTCAGCATGGACTTGTTAAGGGAAGGTCATGTCTGGCTAATCTGATAGAATTATTTGAGATAGTAACAAGGTGGATTGACGAGGGTAGTGGAGTTGAAGTGGTCTTCATGCATGTTGGCAATGCTTTTGACAAGGTTCCACATGACAGACTGGTTAAAAAATAAAAGCCTGTGGGATTTGGGGAATATAGCAACCTGGATAAAAAATTGCAAAATTGGCACACCAACTCTCAGACACTTTTTTCCTAGCTCCCCCGGACCATGCCCCCACCACCAGACATCAAGTCATTGTTTCCAGGTCTGTAACTGACCTCATCTCCTCTGGAAATCTCCCCTCCACAGCATCCAACCTCATAGTTTCCCAACCCCACTTTTACCTTCTCCCTAAAACCCACAAGCAGGACTGTTCCAGCAGACCAATCATGTCAGCCTGCTTCTGCCCCATGGAAATAATTTCTTCCTTTTTTGACTCCATTCTCTCTCCACTTGTCCAGTCTCTTTCCACCTACATTCATGATTCCTTTAATGCCCGACATTTTATCACCAATTTCCACTTCCCTTGACATGGTCCATCTCTGACACTTGCTTTCCTTTCCTCGACCTCTCAGTCTCCATTTCTGATGATAGACTGTCCATCAATACTCATTACAAGCCTACCAACTCCTACAGCTCCTCACACCCGGCTTCCTGTAAGAACTCCATCCCATTTTCTCTATTCCCCTGTCCCCATTGCATCTGTTCAGATGATGCCACCTTTTAACAGGCATTTCTGACAGTGGGAGTTGTGTACAGGCCCCCTAACAGTAACTGATGGTAGGGTGGAGCATAAAGGAAGAAATAATTGGAGTTTGTCAAAAAGCCACAGCAATAATCATGGGAGATTTTAACTTACATATAGACGGGAAAAGTCAGATGGGCAAAGATAGCCCCGTTGAGGAGTACATTGAATGTTTTTGGGATAGTTTCTTAAAACAGCATGTTCTGGAGCCAACCAGAGAGCAGGCTATACTAGACCTGGTATTGTGCAATGAGATGGGAGTAAATAATGATCTCATAGTGAAGGCATCCCTAGGTAGCAGCAACTGTAAAATGATTGAATTTTACATTCAACCTGAGGGAGAGAGGAGTGGGTTTGAGACTGTGTTTTTAAACTTAAATAAGGGAAATTATGAGGGCACAAAAGCGGAGCTTGCTAAAGTAAATTAGCAAATTAGGTTAAGGGATAGGTCACTAGAGATGCAGCGGTGAATATTTAAGGGGATATTTCAGAATGCGCAGAATAGATATATTCCAACAAGTGAGATAAAGTCCAAAGGAAAGGACACACCATCCGTGGTTAAGTAGAAAGGTTAACGATAGTATCAAACTTAAAGAAAAAGCATATAATTATGCAAAGACAGGTGGAAGGTCAGAAGATTGCACAGAACATGAGGAACAGCAAAGGATGACTAAAAGATTAATAAGGAGAGAAAAATTGCAACACGAGAGGAAGCTATCCAGGAATATAAAAACAGATAGTAAGAGTTTTTATAAATATTTTAAAAAGGAAAGAGTTAACAAAGTGAGAATTGGTCCTGTAGAAAGTGAGCCTGAGGAACTTATAATGGAAAACAAGCAGATGGCAGGTGAGTTGAAGAGGTATGTTGCATCAGTTTTCACTATAGAGGAAACAGGTAACACCACAGAAGCAGCCATATACCAGGAAATAGAAGTGGGGAAGGAACTCAGGAAAACTGCAGTCACCAGAGAAGTGGTACTGAGTAAATTGTTGGAGCTGCAGGCTGACAAGTGCCCGGGTCCTGTTGGACTTCACCCTAGGGTCTTAAAAGAAGTGTCTAGTGAGATAGTTGATGCATTGGTTTTAATTTTCCAAAACTCCCTAGATTCAGGGAAGGTCCAATTAAGTTGGAAGGTAGTGAATGTAACTCCTTTATTCAAAAAAGAAGGGGGGGGTTAGAAAACGGGAAACTACAGACCAATTAGCTTAACATATGTCTTAGGGAAAATGTTAGAAGCTATTATTAAAGAAGCTATAGCAGGGCACTTGGATAATCACACAGAATCACAGTACAGAAGAGGCCCTTTGGCCCATCGAGTCTGAACCAACATGTGAGAAACACCTGACCTACCTACCTAATCCCATTTACCAGCACTTGGCCCATAGCCTTGAAGGATGAGCTCAAGATCATCAGGCAGAGTCAATGTGGTTTTGTGGAATGGAAACCAATTTATTAGACTTCTTTGAGGAAGTAACATGTGCTGTGGATAAAGGGAACCAGTGAATGTACTGTACTTAGATAACCAGAAGGCATTTGATAAAGTGACAGATCAAAGGTTATTGAGGAAAATAAAAGCTCATGGCATAGGGGGTAATATATTGGCATGGATAGAAGATTGGTTGGCTAACAGGAAGCAGAGGGTAGGCATAATTGGGTTTTTTTTCAGGATGGCAAGATGTGGTGTGCCACAGGGATGAGTGCTTGGACCTCAACTGTTTACAATTTTTGTAAATGATTTGGGTGAAGGGATGGATGGGCTGGTTGCCAAATTTGCTGATGACACAAAGATAGGTAGGAAAGTAAGTTGTGACGAGGACATAAGGAGCCTACAAAAAGTTATAGCTCGGTTAAGTGAGTGAACAAAGATCTGGTAGATGGGGTGTAATATGGGAAAATGTGAAATTGTCCATTTTGGCAGGAAGAATAAAAGAGAAGCATATTATCTAAATAGTTAGAGATTGCAGAGCTCTGAGGTGCCTAGTGCATGAATCACAACAGGCTGGTATGCAGGTACAGCAAATAATTCGGAAAGCTAAAAGAATGTTATAATTTATTGCGAGGAGAATTAAATACAAAAGTAGGGAGGTTATGCTTCCGTGGTACAGGGCACTGGTGAGGCCACATCTGGAGGGCTGTGTACGGTATTGGTCACCTTGTTTTAGGAAGGATGTAAGTGCATTGGAAGCAGTTCAGAGATGGCTAATACCAGGAACGGGCAGGTTGTCTTATGAGAAAAGGTTGGACGGGCTGGGCTTGTATCTGCTGGAGTTTAGAAGAGTGAGAGGTGACTTGAATGAAACAAATAAGATCCTGAGGGTTCTTGACAGGGAGAATGTGGAGGGGATGATTCCTTTTGTGGGAGAATCTAGAACTAGGGGGTCACTGTTTAAACTAAGGGGTCACTCATTTCAGACACAGATGAGGCATAATTTTTTCACTCAGAGGGCCATGAGCCTTTGGAACTTTCTTCCTAAAAATGTGGTGGAAGCAGAGTCTTTGAACATTTTTAAGGCAGAGCTGGATTGATTCTTGGTAAGCAAGAGGGTGATAGGTTATCGTGGCAGTTGGGATCCAGATTTCAGATTACTATCATATCAGCCATGATCTTATTAAATGGTGGAGCAGGCTCGAGGGGCTGAATGGCCTACTCCTGCTCCTTGTTTGTATGCCTTCCTTTTTCCTTATTGAAGGATTCCCCCCATTATGATTGACAGGGCCCTCAACCCTGTCTGACCCATCTCCTGCACCTCTACTTTCATCCATTCCCTTCCCTCCCAGAACCATGATAGGGTCCCTCATCCTCACTATTCACTCTACCAACTCCCACATTCAAAGGACCACCTCCATCATTTCTGCCAATTCCAGCTTGATGCCACCACCAACCACAGCTTCCCTTCACCCCTCCACCCCCCCCTCCCCCCCCCGGTGGTATTCCGTAGGGACTGTTCCCTCCAGGACACCCTGGTCCACTCCTCCATCAACCCCAACACCTCATCCCCCTCCCACAGCACCTTCCCATGCAATCGCTGATGGTGCAACACCTACCCCTTTACTTCCCCCTTCCTCACCGTCCAAGGCCCCAAACACTCCTTTCAAGTGAAGCAGCATTTCACTTGCACTTCTCTCAATTTAGTCTACTGTATTCGCTGCTCCCAATGCGGTTTCCTCTGCATTGGAGAGACCAAACGCAGACTGGGTGACCGCTTTGCAGAACACCTTCGGTCTGTCCGCAAGCATAACCCAAACCTCCCTGTCACTTGTCATTTTAACACTCCACCCTGCTCTCATACCCACATGTCTGTCCTTGGCTTGCTGCATTGTTCCAGTGAAGCTCAACGCAAACTGGAGGAACAGCACCTCATCTTCCGACTAGGGACTTTACAGCCTTCCGGACTAAGCATTGAGTTCAACAACTTCAGACCATGAACTCTCTCTTCCACCTTCATATTTTTATTTTTACTTATTTTATTTTTTGACCTATTGATTTATTTTTGAATTAAAAAAAAATATTTCCCCTACCAACTCCCATCAACCCATCACCACCTCATCCCACAGGACCCTCTGTCACTTGTTTTTATGGTTTGCTTTCACAAAGCACTGACCCTCGTTCTGCCATTAATACATCCTGCTTTCTTACCTTTATGCCGCTATCAGCACCTCCTTTAATCTTTAACACCACCATTAACACTCCCTTTGTGCTGTGTCCATGATATCGTTGTCAATCTCTCCTGAGCTCCCCCTCTCCCTAACCTTTATTTTCCTTAACCTGCTCCACCCCCTTTAAACAGGATACAATCCATCACTTTCTACTTCTCTTTAGCTCTGAAGAGGGGTCTTATGAACTCAACATGTTAACTCTATTTCTCTCTCCCACAGATGCTACCAGATCTGCTGGATTTTTCTTGCATTTTCTGTTTTCATTTCAGATTTCCAGCATCCGCCTTATTTTGCTTTTGTTGAAATTTGAAATATGCAATTGTCTCAGTGGCAGGAAAACAACGAGTGATTGTTGATGGGTGTTTTTGTTATTGGAAGGCTCTTTCCAGTGGGGCTCCACAGGGTGCAGTACCAGGACCCCTGCTTTTTGTGGTATACGTTAATGATTTGGATGTTAATCTTGGGGGAATGATCAAGAAGTTTGCAGATAACACAAAAATTGGCCGCGCGGTTGATAGTGAGGAGGATAGCTGTAGAAGACAGGAAGGTATCGATGGAATTCAAGCCAGAGAAGTTTGAGCTGATGCATTTGGGGAGGTCAAACAAGGCAAAGAGTTACACAGTAAATGGGAGGATACTGAGAGGTGTAGAGGAACTGAGGGACCTTGGTGGAAAGATTAGAGAGGAGATGAGGAAGACTTCTTTCATCCAGAGGGTTGTGGGGGTCTGGAACTCACTGCCTGAAAGGGAAAGTAGAGGCAGAAACCATTAACTCATTTAAAAGGCGTCTGGTTATGCAGCTCACGTGCAGTAACCTGCAGGGATTAGGCTGGGGATTTGCTTTTTGGAAGGTGCAGACATGATGGATTAAGTGGCAACTTTCTGTGCCATAATCTTTCTATGATTCTTTAATGCAGTTGGTAATTTACGCACAGCAAGATCTCACAAACAATGTGACGATATATCTTATGTTGACTGAAGGATGAATGTTATCCAGGGCAAGTGCCCAGTTTTCTTTAAATTAGATCAATTAAACCCAGCTGAGAGAGAGCAGAGAGCACTTCACACTAAAATGTCATCACTTTGCATCCAACAGTGCTGCACTCTATCTGTACTGACCCTCCAGTAGTGCAACAATCCAACAACACAGCACTACCCCTCTGACAGTGCAGCACTCCCTCAGTACTGACAGTGCAGCACTCCCTCAGTACTGACCTTCTGACAGTGCAGCATTCCCTCAGTACTGACCCTCTGACAGTGCAGCACTCCCTCAGTACTGACCCTCTGACAGTGCAGCACTCCCTCAGTACTGACCCTCAGGCAATGCAGCACTCCCTCAGTGCTGACCCTCTGACAGGGCAGCCCTCCCTCACTATTGCACTAGAAGTGTCAGCCTAGATTTTATGCTCAAGTCTCTGGGGTGGGACTGGAACCCACAACCTTCTGACTAAGGGGGTGAGTGTGCTACCCACTGCCCAACTTCAAGGCTGATGGTGAGTGAATGTTTGTTGAGATGTCTCTGTTCAATGGGCGTCTTTCTGAAGAAACAATCTCCTTGACCCCCTGTGAGCAAAGTGCTTTTCTGTTTCACAGGGGATTTACTCTCCTTAATGCAACAGCAAGTTGCTGGGAGGGCCCATTTAGTGGGACATTGTTGAGACATTGAGAGCTGTATCGATCCCCTCACACATGGTCAGTTTTGGAGAATGCAGGTTGCATACTGGAAGATATTCTGCATTTCTCATCATTTTAAACTAACTGGGTTTTTACAGTATTGAATCCACAGACAGATGCAACGATTGAAACTTTAATTTGGGTTAATTAGGGTGACGGAGTTCCATGTCGGAGGATGTAGTTTATCTTTAATTCAATACAAGGGAAATGAGCCGGGACTTGGAGGGAAGTAGAAATCGATGAAGATCAGTGAGTGATTGTAGCCCAATCTCAGTCGTTGCAGATTCTGACAGTGATTTATATCACGAGGGAAGCTCCTCGTTAATTGCCACATACAGACTGCATTTTAGCTGGAAGATCGCTCACTCTCTCTCTTTTCAAAAGTGAGCAAGTTATGTTAAACCCTTTAGAAATCACTGGTTAGAGCCCATCTGGAATATTCGGTTCAATTCAGTGTAATAGAGATGTTCAAAACCAAGGAGTTTGGATAGAGTAAATAAGGAGAAACTGTTTCCAGTGGCAGGAGGGTCGGTAACCAGAGGGACACAGATTGAAGAGAATCAGTGAAAGAAGCAGAGGGGAAATTGGGAACTTTTTAAAATTGGGAATATTTTTAATGCAGTTCTTTCAAAGAGCTGGCACAGGCACGATGGGATGAATGGCCTCGTTCTGTGCTGTGTGATTCTGTGATTGATTGCCAGCTGCCCTCCAATCATTAAATAAACCAGTTATTCTCCCTCGTTCTCCCACTCATCGTTCTTTGTGTCATATCCAGTTCAGGATGATGAGTTCAGGCGAGGGGAATATAAATGCTGAAACAGACTGTGCTTAACTGGCAGTGATCGAGCAGCTGTCGGAACGATCAGTGTGGGGAGATCTTTATTGCTGCCCCTGGCTTTCTGTTATTGATCACTGCAGAAAAACACAAACAAAATATCAGCTTTGGAAATCAATCTGCAGGAATACTGGCTGAGACTGAACAAGGAATACGAGGATATGCTGATAGGAGGAGATGAAGAGGGGTGGGAGGGGGTTTGTGTGGAGCAGAAAGGCCAGCATGGACCAGTTGGGCTGAATGGCCTGATTCTGTGCTGGAAATACTTTGTAAATAATCAGCCTTAAAAGGAGGCTGATTTCCATTTGCTGATTCAGGAGTAGGACAGCCAATGAATAGATCACCATCATTAAAAATTAAATAGTTTCTACCAGGAATAATGATCAGGATGAAATAATTACAGGAATTCGATGAGGGGATAATTGTAGTTTATGGATTTCAGTGTGATCTATAAAATGCTCAGGATGGCAGATTCTGGCCCTAAAGACATTATTGCATATTTTAGTCAACTTAAACCTCAGTGAATCTGAATTAAGCTCATTACTTGAATTGAATGAAGCTGTTGAGTTTCCTCTCTGGAATTTTATTTACCAGGATTTAAAGGTTATTTTATTTCATTTGGGATATTCTTTGATTCTCATTAAAGCTAAATATTCTGGTACTTTGCCTGATAACACTCACTAGTCATACGAACCTATACATTAGGGCAGGAAGAGGCCATTCAGCCCCTCGAGCCTATTCAGTGAGATCATAGCGGATCAGATTGTGGTCTCAACTCCACTTTCCACCTATCCACGGATACCTTTGACTCTCTTGTTAGTCAAGAATCTATCTACCTCTGCCTTAAAAAAGATTTAATGACCCTGTCTCCACCATTCTTTCCCCCATGAATTGAAACCCATTTCTCCCACAGCAATCCTTGAGCCACACATTTATCTCTTATGTACCCCACACCAATTCCCTCATGGCTGAGGTAGTAATCCAGAGATTATTACCTTTGTGGTTCTGCTTTTTATTTTAGCCCCTCAGAAGCACCTCTTTCCGAGGTCTATCTATGTCATTGGTACCGACGTGGACAACGACTACTGGATCCTCCCGCTCCCACTGCAAGTTTCTCTCCAGCCCGGAGCAGATGTCATGAACCCTGGCACCCGGCAGCCAACACAGACACCTGGACCCCTCTGAGCTGCAGAGAACAGGGCCTACCCCCCTCCCAAAGCTCTAATGTCCGCTATTATAATTATATTCCTATTAACGCCCCTGCTCCCCAACCCCCCCCCCCACCCCCGACTTGAATGGCTTCCTGTACCATGGTTCATAAGACCATAAGATGTAGGAGCAGAAGTAGGCCATTCGGCCCATCGAGTCTGCTCCGCCATTCAGTGAGATCATGGCTGATCTGACAATCCTCACCTCTACTTTCCTGCCTTTTCCCCATAACCCTTGATTCCCTTACTGATTAAAAATCTATTTCAGCCTTGAATATAATTAATGACCCAGCCTCTACAGCCCTCTGCGGTAAAGAATTGACTATCCTCAGAGAGAAGAAATTCCTCCTCATCTCTGTATTAACTGGGTGACCCCTTACTCTGAGATTATGCCCTCTGGCCCGAGACTCTCCCACAAGAGGAAACAACCTCTCAGCATCTACCCTGTCAAGCCCCCTAAGAATCTTATATGTTTCAATAAGGTCGTCTCTCATTCTTCTAAACTCCAATGAGTAGAGGCCCAACCTACTCAACGTCTCCTCATAAGAAAATCCCCCCATACCCGGGATCAACCCAGTGAACCTTCTCTGGGCTGCCAGTATATCTTTCCTTAGATAAGGGGACCAAAACTGTTCACAGTATTCTAGGTGTGGTCTAACTAGTGCCCTGTATATTTTTATACTCCATTCCCTTTGAAATAAAGGCCAATATTCAATTTGCCTTCCCTATTACCTGCTGAACTTGTATGTTAGCTTTTTGGGATTCATGCACAAGGACTCCCAAATCCCTCTGTGCTGCAGCTTTGCGCAGTTTTTCTCCATTTAAATAATATTCAGCTCCTTTATTCTTCCTGCCAAACTGAAAAACCTCCCATTTTCCCACATTATATTCCACCTGGCAAATTTTTTCCCACTCACTTAACCTGTTTATATCCCTCAATAGGCTCCATGTGTCTTCCTCACCACTTGCCTTCCCACCTATTTTTGTGTCATCCACAAACTCAGTGATAGTACATTCACTTCCCTCATCCAAGTCATTAATATATATTGTAAATAATTGAGGCCTCAGCACTGATCCCTGTGACACTCCACCAGTTACAGGTTGCCATCCTGAAAATGCCTCCCTGATCCCAACTCTCTGTCTTCTATTAGTTTGCCAATCCTCTTTCCATACTAATATACTACCCCCAACACCATTGGTTCCTATCTTATTAAGTAGCCTTATGTGTGGTACCTTATCGAACACCTTTTGGAAATCTTAGATTCTTGGAAGATTACTACCTGAGCATCCACTTTCCCTGTAGCTACATCCTTTAATACCCTAGGGTGCAACCCATCAGGTCCAAGGGACTTATCTGGCTTTAGCCCTGTTAGTTTCCCTAGTACTTTCTCTCTAGTCATAGTTGTTGTATTTATTTCCTCCCTCCCAGCCCCCACCCTCTTTTGCCTCTTGATTATTTAGTGTTTTTGGAATGCTATTAGTATCTTCTCCCGTGAAGACTGAAGCAAAGTATTTATTCAACTCCCCTGCCCTTTCCTGGTTCCCCATTATTATTCCCCCAGCCTCATTCCCTAAGTGGCCGATGTTCACTTTGGTTTCTCTCTACTTTTTTACATATTTAATGAAGCTCTTACTGTCTGCTTTTATATAACTCGCTAGTTTACCCTCAAAGTTTATTTTCTCCTTCCTTATTACTTTTTGGTCATCTTTTGTTGGTTTTTAATACTTTCCCAAACCTCTGGCTTACCGCTAATCTTTGCCACACTGGATGTTTTTCCTTTCAATTTGTTACTGTCCATAACTTCCTTGGTTATCCATGGTTGGTTTATCCCCTTCCTAGAATCCTTCTTCCTCACTGGGATATATCTTCGTTGTGAGTCATGAATTATTTTCTTAAATGTCTGTCATTGTTCATCAACTGTCTTTTCTGCTAAACTCCTTTCCTAGTGCACTCCAGCCAACTCTGCCCTTATCCCTTTGTAATTACCCTTATTTAAGTTTAGCACAGTTGCTTCCGACCCAGGTTTCTCTCTCTTAAACTGAATTCTAAATTTTACCATGTTATGGTCACTGTTTCCTAGGGGATCCTTTACTCTGAGATCAGTTACTAAACCTGCCTCATTAAAAATTACTTGATCCAAAATAGCCTGATCTCTGGTTGGATTCGCAACATATTGTTCTAGGACAATGTCCCAAATAGACTCTATGGGCAGAAATTTATCATGGTTTGCGGGCTCATCGAGAGCGGTCAAGAAGCGAATCGTCACCCGCAATCGGCAGCGCGCCGCAATTTCACGCTGGTGAGCCAATTAAGGCCCACCCAGCATGAATGTCAGCTGGGGAATCACCGAGAAGGGGTCTGTGGGGGCATGGTGTCTGCCAGGGCCAATGGCAACCTGGTGGCTGGTTCAAAAACGGCCCAGCTAGCCCCTGGAAGGCTGCCAGGGAAAGACCCAGAAGTGAAGATGGGTCCCATTGCGTTTGGACACGGCAGGTGGGAGGGCAGGTCAGCAGGGCAGGCGGCCCCTGTGTTTCTTGTACGAGCGCCTCAGTGTCCTTCTGAAGGAGGTTGCTGAGAGGAGGGAAACCCTTGTCCCCCGAGATGGGAGGAAGAGTCCCCCCTAGCTCACCAAAAAAGCATCCAGGGCATCCAAGGTGGTATCCAGGGAGAGGCGCACACGGGGTCCAGGGTCGGAAGCCCTTCAACCATCTCCTGCGATCAGGAAGGGTGAGTACCGTGTTGGCATGGGTCACTTTGCAGAACAGGTAAGAGCCCACCACCCCCCCTGTGGACCTCAGAGGTGTTAGAGTGTGGGTGGCAAATGTCAGTGAGGCAGGAGCTGGCCCAGGGGGTGATCACTGGCTGCTTGGACTGAGTGCCTTACTGCTCCAGAGTCACGAATCGGCTGAGCCCTGGGAGGTGGTGCTTAGCTGGGGTTGTCCAGGCTGCAATGACACTGCAGGTAGAGGGTGGACCAATCAATGCTCCACTGTCCTTTCAGGAGGAGGGCCGACCCCTGACCCCAGAGGACCAACAGGCCGAGCAAGCACATGTGTCACACCCTCTCTGTCAAAAAGGCACTGGCTCAGATACCAGCACCTCAGTGGGCATAAGATCGGCGTCTAGTATCTCAGTGCCCAATGGTGAGGGTACGTCACACTTGCCTGAGGTGCAGGAGGCAGAGAGTGCCCAGGGCACCGGCAGTCGGAGGACTGCTGGGGACCAGGATGACACTCAGTCGAAGGCTGATGTTGAGCCTCTGGAGTTGTCCATTAGGTGGCAGATGCTGGATGTCCAGCGAGATGTGGGGGAGGATCTGGCGGAGATCCATGAGGGAATGGGTGCCACATTCTCCGTTGTGGAGGAGTCCATGTGGAGCATGAGCAATGCAATGACCCTCATGGCCGAGTGTGCTGCCTCCTCCATGCAGTGAAAGGTGACCCTCATGGAGAGGCTCCTCTAGGAGCTGGATCAGGGCTTCCTGGCGTTGCGCTCGGACCTGCAAGCTCTCAGACTGGCAATGACGTCAGCCAGTCAGGGCCAATGTGGGAGATGGATCGGGCACCCAGTATCCCAGCTAGGTGCCCGACCATCAATGGTGAGCAGGGAGGTCCAGACCAACCTCACGTTGGCACACGAGCTGCCTGTTGTCTCTGTTGGGTTCCTCTCAGGGCGCTCTGGGTAATGGCAGCAGCTCCTGTGCCCCTCTGCCAGTGGCCGTGGCATCTGATGAGGCTCCAGTGACTGGGTAGATGCTGTGGCACCGGCTGGTCCCTCCCAGGCTCCTTCACAGCCTCCGTGAGCCAGAGGGCGACTGCCAAGGTCATCAAGGCCAACAGGACAGCGGGGTGAGCAGGTTGTCTCCAATGTTGGTGCCAGTGAGGTGGGGGGAGCACCTCGATGGAGCATCCATAAACATAAGTGTAAGGCACCTTAAGCACAAGACGAACTTATCTCAGGTAATATTTTGTTTCCCCCATTTTGGTTTGAATGTTTTCATGGTGTGATTAAAAACACCGGTTAACATTCATTTCAGCTCTCTTTCACATTCACAATTAAATGAGATGTTATTTTGTGCTATTGGCCCCTAAATCACAGAATCGCAGAATAACACAGTGCAGAAGAGGCCCTTCGGCCCATCGAGTCTGCACCGACATGTGAGAAACCCCTGACCTACCTACCTAATCCCATTTACCAGCACTTGGCCCATAGCCTTGAATGTTATGATTTTCCAAGTGTTCATCCAGGTACTTTTAAAGGATGTGAGGCAACCCGCCTCCACCACCCTCCCAGGCAGCGCATTCAAGACCGTCACCACCCTCTGGGTAAAAAAGTTTTTCCTCACATCTCCCCTAAACCTCCTGCCCCTCACCTTGAACTTATGCCCCTTGTGACTGACCCTTCAACTAAGGGGAACAGCTGCTCCCTATCCACCCTGTCCATGCCCCTCATAATCTTGTACACCTCGATCAGGTCGCCCCTCAGTCTTCTCTGCTCCAACGAAAACAACCCAAGTCTATCCAACCTCTCTTCATAACTTAAATGTTTCATCCCAGGCAACAACCTGGTGAATCTCCTCTGCACTCCCTCCAGTGCAATCACATCCTTCCTATAATGTGACGACCAGAACTGCAAACAGCACTCCAGCTGTGGCCTCACCAAGGTTCTATACAACTCCAACATGACCTCCCTACTTTTATAATCTATGCCTCGATTGATAAAGGCAAGTGTCCCATATGCCTTTTTCACCACCCCACTAACATGCCCCTCTGCCTTCAGAGATCTATGGACACACACGCCAAGGTCCCTTTGTTCCTCAGAACTTCCTAGTGTCATGTCGTTTATTGAATTCTTCCTTGTCAAATTACTCCTTCCAAAGTGTATCACCTCACACTTTTCAGGGTTAAATTCCATCTGCCATTTATCTGCCCATTTGACCATCCCGTCTATATCTTCCTGTAGCCCGAGACACTCAACATTACTGTTAACCACCCGGCCAATCTTTGTGTCATCTGGCTGCTTCATTTGTTCTGTCAGTGCAGGGAAGATGTAATGATGAACGTGGGTCTCCTGAAACTTTATTGCAAAGGGCCAGGGTGGATGTTATTGGTGAAGGAACTGGCCCTGTCAGGGATTGAGTGTGGAGTCTGCAGCCCTGTCATGTGCTGGTGGTTTTTATTGTACGCTGGATGAAGGAATGTTGCATCAAAACCTCCTGGGTGCCCCAGCCTCTGTTACCCAGGTCTGAGTCTATGCCCTCAGCGCTCTCCTCACCATGCTTGTCCTCTGGCTCACTATTGAATTCGTCCCTGTGGTCTGTGCAACTGCATCAAGATCCCCTTCCTCCAGTGGGTCCCCACTTTCCAGTGCCAGATGGTGGAGAGCATAGCATCAGTGACACGCAATCTGGGGGGGGTGGGGGGGTGGTATTACAGGGCAACCCCTAAACGGTCCAGGCATCTGAAGTGCATCATGAGAAAACTGATGGATCTGTCTGCCACCGCCCAATCACGTATCTGTTTTACGGTGATGTCACTCTTGATTTCTCTCAGAAAGGGGCCATTCTGGTCTGGAGGCACAGACTGGACGGGACTGGACTGGATAGATCTTCAAGGTCAGGGTCCTCATTTTGCCTGCTCTTCAAGGTGATGGTCACTGCTTCCAGCTCTTTTCACCCTCTCTTTAGTCTTCATAATCCCAAATTCCTAGATTTCAATTCTGTAATGAGATGTC